>NW_028176849.1:0-15232 GCF_964030765.1 Micromesistius poutassou
TTGTGTGTGTGTTTGTTTGTGTGTTTGTGTTTGTGTTTGTGTTTGTGTGTGTGCACGTGTGTGTGAATGTGAATGTGCATGTGCGTGTGTGTGCACATGGGTGTTTGTGTGTGAAGGCCAATTCACACAGGGAGCTGGAACCAGGTGTCAGCAGCGCAAGCCGAGGGGACCAGGCCCAAGAGGATTAGTGCTGCATCTATCTGATGTGTTGTCATGCCTCTCTATCTCACTCTGTCTCTCTCTCTCTCTCTCATTATATATCTACCTGTACATCCCATTTGTCCATCCGTCTCCCACCTCTGTCTGGTTTCGTCCGAGTTCCTTTAGTGTGGGTTCTTTGGAGGCTGAATCGGCTGGACCAGCTTGGATCTAACAATGACTGGCAACCGCCTAACTTTACATGGAGCCGGGTGATTCATCAGTGGACTGGCTGGGTGAACAGACATGTGAGGGAATGAGAGAGAGAGGGTGCCAGAGAGAGAGAGAGAGAGAGAGAGAGAGAGAGAGAGAGAGGGAAAGAGAGAGAGGGGGGGAGGAAGGGAGGGAATGAGAGAGAGATAGTGAGTGAGGGAGAGAGAGAGAGAGAGAGAGAGAAAGAGAGAGAGCAACATGCTCACAGGGAGAAAAACAGAGAGGCCTATAAAAGACAAGTCGAGCACAGGGTACAAATAAGAGCCAAGTTTGAGTTTCTGTAACCCTCCCAACAACACCCCTCTGAGTTTACACGGCACAGTCTGGACGCAGAGTGGCCGACACATCGTCCCACTCACTTCTGACCAAAAACACCAAAAAAGAAAAAGGAACACTCAATGCATCATCATCATCGTCGTGAGGAGAGGAGCCCAAAGCCGCTGTCTAGTTTAGGTTCATGCCAAGGTTGTACGTCACCGCCCCTTCCCTTACTCTTCTCTTCACTCCCCCCCCCCCCCCGCGCCCTCCTTTCCTTTCCCTCTCGCTGCTCCATCTCTTTCTCACATTAGTAGAACCTCTCACACCGACACCACCAGCGACGGTGTGACACCAGCGTCCCCCCTGCCCGACAGGCCCTCCCCCCCCTCCTTCGTCTTCACACTAAACCGTGTCCTTCTCTCAGGGCTTACGGCGCAACACAGCCCCCCCCCCCCCCCCCCCGATAAGCACATTTAGAAAAAGAAAGAAAGAAAGAAATGAAAGGAGGTGGAGGAGAGAGCAGCACCGAAAGATCCGGAGCCGGCGCTCGCTCGCTCGCTCCCACCTCCCTCTCCCTCTCTCTCTCAGTGAACCGAGAGAGCCCGACGTGTCCTCTCTCTCTGATGTGGGGCCGTGACGTTGTGCTGAAGAGGGTTCTGTGGTTCTGCAAAACAAAAATCGGGTTCCCCGATATATACGGCTACGCAAGGAGCCATCGGCGACGGCGCTTCTTCTCCTGTTAAAGCTCTTTGTGACGCGACGCGACGGTGGGAGATGATGGGCTCAAATTCCCCCCCCCCCTCCATGAATATGGATGTTTGTGTCTGTGCCACCGCGTGCGAAAAAATAAAGATTTGTTTAAAAAGGAAAACAGAACGCTGTTAGTGAGGGTACGCTATATAACGGTGGGAAGGATGGATTATTCATAGCTGATGTGTGGGCTTGGACTGTCGGTTCATAGTGTCTTAAAGAGGATTATCTGCTTCACCTAGGTCTAATTTCAATTTGAATAGGTGTGAATTTATTTGGAGCTCAATATCGCATAGAAAATACATTTCCCTATAATCCAATTCCACCTCCATCGTGTAAAAATATGATGAAATAAAAATCTCATTATATTGTCCTGCTTTATGTTGCCTTGTCCCATCACAAGCAATCTTTTCAATCCAATATCAGATTGTTTACTCGCCGTCTTGAGCAATATTTCTTACATTTCATCCAATTCCCGCAGAGGAACTCATCTGTGAGGTAATTTATTTGACTGTACCTTAACCTTGTATCTCATTTACGCTTTACTGCGCAACAGTGGATGAACTATGACTGACTGCGGTGTTGTGAGAATACATACAGCATTGTGTTCCCTCATCATAATAAATATCCCAGATAGAAAATCACCTCCAATGCGAGGCTTGACATTAAGCTCGGAGAGAGAGGGGGCTTTTTTTGTTGTAATGTTGTTTTGGGTCGTTTGCATGCTGAAGGGAGAACGCTGCTCTGCGGCTCGCGTTGCGGCGTGATAATCACACGGCCCCGCGTCCTGCCGAGGGTCTCGATTAACGCCCGAGGGCGACAAGTCTTGGGGGCGACACAAAGGGCCCGCTTGCCTCTAAGCACACTTCACTTAGCGAGGTACACCTCCCGGGGATCTCCCTCCCCGCCGCACGTCCGACGTACACACGGCGCGCCCCGTCACCGGCGCTCATCTCCGCCTTAAGGCGTAATGCTAAAGATCACGATCAATTCTCACAAGTTCATTGGAGCACGCTCCCTCATTACGCACAGAACCATTCACACTGATTGATCCGCCATGAGTGGATGGTATTGATAAATAATTAAAAAGCTCTCAGTTTAATTTGGGGCTAAGTAGCAGATAGGGAGCGGTAGCTGGTGGGGGGGGGGGGGGCTCTGCTTGCTGTAATGAGGACTGGCTCCCCCGCTGTGGCTGTGCCGAGGAACAGCTCCCCGCTCTGCCCCCCCTACCTTGTCCCAGTAGACACATCGCCAGCTGGGGATGTCTGCCATATTCACCAAAAATCAATGGAATCTGGCTTGAAAGAAAATCAATAAGATTTGTCCATTTATGCTTCAGCGTGTAGGAAGGGGTCCTTAGCCGGCCCGTGGACCGCCAAACCCACACGAGAGATTACATTTACTGTGTGGGTGCCTGGTGGGTGGGGGGGGGGGGGTTGCCTGGATAAGGGTGTTTCCTCTTGCAGCGATTTGTGTTGGGTTTGTTAACAAAAGAACAAGTGTAATGTTTAACACCAAATATCGATCCATATCAAATGTAATTCAACATCGACCTAACCAGGGGATCATTCTCTGAAATGTGTTCCTGAATGACGTTCAGGGAAGGCCCTTGTAGGACTTCACAGCCACTTGCGTGGGAGCATTCACTGAAGTACGCGTAGTATGATTGGCATCACAAAAACAACCACAACAATGGTGGGCAAGCGTAGCCGTGTCCAAGGAAACCCGGGCGAGGCAGCCACAGCGGCGCAACCCAGAGATGCACCAACCCATAGCTGTATCTACTGCTTAACATCCCCCGCCCCCCCAGCCACCCACCCACCCACCCTAGCAACACCAGAAGACTCAGACACACCTCACACACACACACACACCGCCACGGCCACCTGGCTCTCCCAGTTAACACGGCGGACTGGAGGTCATGCCTCAGCAGACCAGGGTTCAGACAGCTCCGGAGGTGTGGGATGAGAGGGTCTCAGCGCCGTCATGTTGCCCCCCAGCAGCAGCTCGGACGGAGCCGCGCGGCCGCAACGCCGCACTCACACCTTCACTGGAGAGCGTGATGAGGAAAGGTCTAAGACAAAGCAAGGTCACCTCTGAACGCACGCGCACACACACACACACACACGCATACACAGGCGTATGTGCAAACACGCAAGACATACAAATATACGCCACGACACAAGGGAATACGCACAGTACACACACACACACACACATACATACATGCACACGCACACACACACACACACACACACACACACACACACACACACACACACACACACACACACACACACACACACAGGAGGATATACACACACACAAAACATACAAATAAATGCCTGGATACTTGGAGTAGATGCATACACAGACACACAGACAAAAACACACACACACACACACACACAGTGTGTGTGTGTGTGTGTGTGTGTGTGTGTGTGTGTGTGTGTGTGTGTGTGTGTGTGTGTGTGTGTGTGTGTGTGTGTGTGTGTGTGTGTGTGTGTGTGTGTGTGTGTGTGTGTGTGTGTGTGTGCGTGTGTTTTCCCCTTCCTTGACCTCAAATTTGTGTCAGACACTACTTGTGTCTTCAACAGAGAAGTCAGGGAAATATTACGCTGTGTCACACATTTTAGTGGTGATATCCGTCTAATTGATGACTTTGTGTCAAATCATTCCATTATGCATAATTTAGCATGGATCAAGTCACACATTAACATAATCAGCCATTGGATATTCTGCAGGGTGTGACACTCCAGAACGGAGCAGAACCACAACCTTAGCAACACAGACAGAGTGAGGTAAACATCAGTTGGCTAACATATTGATTCTTGCCTTGAAACACACACACACACGGGCACGCGCACTACACACACACGCACGCACGCACGCACACACACACACACACACACACATGCACAAACTAGAAGAGAAAAAAAACACACACACATATATCCAAACAAACCCACTTTTGTACATGGACACACACATTTTGAAGCTACGGTGCGGCTAATGTTAAGATGTCAGATCCTTATTCACTTGAAGCTAATGCTTGAAGTCCAGTAAGTGAGCATGCTGTGTTCATGCAGAGACACATTTGAATAAACAACCACACGTGCACCCACCCACACAAACACACACTCACACTCACACACACACACACACACACACACACACACACACACACACACACACACACACAAACACACACAGGCATGCACACACACGGCAAACAGCTTGGAGAGTGAGGGGTTGCGTTGCAGCCTGTTCAGACGCTGGCGTTTGCAATCACTAAGCTGCTTTAGAGTCTCCCACCACAGTCCTGATTTAAAATTCATAAATGCTAATCCTTCATAATTTACAGTTTAAAAAGCAGCCCCGTTCACGGGCCCCGTGGCCACAGCTCTGTCAGAGTAATTATACCAAGGAGCCGGGAACGGACGGGTAGCAGAGACCCTCGGCGGGCCAGGAAACCCCCCCCCCCCTACACTGGCACCACACCCAATTACTCCAAATACCTAAACAGATTAGCAAGTCATTTTCCAGTTCAACCTGCTGGACGCAGGCGCCACACCGCAGTTCTAACGCAGTCAGGGGAGGTAAACAGTGTAGAGGTACGTAACCCCCTGCCTGTTTCTGATTAAAATGACAATATGGCAACTAATTTTATTAGCCCTTTTATTTAATTTTGTGGCCACTGCGATTGTCTTTTACAAGGTTATGCCAGGCTGGGTTTCCTTCTCTGGTGTCCGAGACGATGATTTGCTGCCCTGCCTCCCAAACACTGACATCATTCTGTGTGTTTGTGCGCGTTCACACTATGTGTGTGTGTGTGTGTGTGTGTGTGTGTGTGTGTACGTGTGAGTGTGCACGAGTGCATGTGCGTGGTATAATAAGGGAGGCCTCTGTTTTGGAGGTGTCGATGCCTAAGCAGATTTCTTTGTCCTTGCGAGGAGAAAGTACATTAGTTTAGATGCAGATTATCTGTGATTCTTGCAACCAAGGTCACTAATAGAAAGCCATTTTGAAAATGGTCTGTTTCCACTGTAATGGCCCACAATGGCTCCACAACGCCACCGAAGGTCTTATGAAAGGGTCCTGCTTTCCGTGTAGTGGCTCTCTCACTGCAGAATGGCTCACAGCTCTTATAAATGCATAATTTAGTATCTCAAATATTGATTCATCCCTCATCCTGATATATTATATGGTAAAGTTTGAATTATAGAGCTGTGGGAAAAAAGGCGACTGAAGATATATAGTCGTTTGTGATTATAGTATTCAATAAACCGGATGAGGACATTTTTTCATCAGAGCACGGAAATGTACAATCCAGCATCCAATTTTACAAATTTGAATTGCATAGGAATATACAATAAATATCTGTCAGTGCAATACAATAACAACTTTAATAACTGTTTCAAGACACAACACCAAATCATATTATGGAGTAGAATTTAGATTTTTCTTTTGGGACAATGGTATTTTCGCATGCAAGTTATTGGAATATTATTTCCTTTCTCTACAAGCACAAACATTCATGTATAGCTATGCTGTGTAACTACATTTACGCCCAGGATATTACTACAAGTCCACCGGACACAAATAATAAAGAAGGCTACGTCCACCGTTGATCTTTGTCTTGTATCATCACATACCGTCATCACAGCCTTTCTGTCTGAATAAGTGAGCTTCACGTGAATCCTTTGTGTGGTAAAAATGTCGATGTAGAATGTAGTGTTCCTCACAGCATCTTGTAGTGCTGCCCTTATGGTAATTATATATCAGACAAAAACATTTTCGAAACAACAATTTAAGCAAAACGTATCAATCAAGTCTAATTCGCTTGGATTAATCGTGTCAATTCCTCAGAGCAAACATAACAAGCACCTTTGAAACGACGGCAAGGTGTATACCTTGTTGTCAAATGTTTTTTTATCACGCTTTAGATTCTATTGCACCCTGGCTTATCACAGGTATAGCCATGCACCAACGGAGGCCCCAACACCCAACACCTATATCACAAAGGGAGTTAAAAGATTGAATAAGAAAAGATTACTACAAGTAGACTGGACATCATGTCACAAATCCTGCACTTTCAAGACAGTCGGAAACTTGTTTTTGTTCATGATGCCGACTTCAACAACAACTTGAACAAAACGTTTTACAGAAGTCTGTCACACGGAAGTTATTCTGTACGACTTCAAAAGTTGAGTCTAGGATTGTGCCCATACTTATAAAGACACATTAATCCAACAATTTAACCTTTACTTTACATTCAAGGATAGAGCTATTCATTTGATTGTTTTATTTATTGAGAAAATGAGGAATAGCCATGCACCAACGACACACATCTACCAACAATAGTGTTATCTGCAAGCTGAAGATTGAATTTCAGTTCTCACATTCTCATATACATGTATATATATATATATATATATATATACATGTATATATATACCTTGCTCAAAAATACATAACACCATAACTCCTAATGTATTAGTTCAGCAGTGCAGCAATTTCACAAGCAAATTATTCAACGGTGTGATAAAAGTTGAATTATTCCAAATCAAAGGCAACAAACAAGTCTATTAATAAAAATTAATTTCCAACTTATAATCTCTTTTAATTAAGTTTTCATTCAGACACAAATATTGCGTGTGGATATTGCTTTGAGTTAGATGCTGAAGCTTTGTTCAGTGTTTAATACGTTGCAGTGAAAGACGCTGGCCTTTGGTCCACCTGTGAACTCTACATGACGTCAAGAAGTGTGTGCGTGTTGAATGGGTGGAACATCAGAAACAGAAACATCACTAACATCATGATTGAAAACATACTCTTTTGGAATAACAAGTAAACGAATGGGGAGACGAAAAAAGGAGAATTATGTATTTATTCTGGTAAACACTTGTCTATTGGCAAGAGAAAAACTCTTTGTTTGGGTGATCCACCAGAGACTATCAAGTTGCTATTATGGTCATCTCAAAAATCCGATAAACATAACATTTACCCAAATAACCACCATCCACACCGGCAGCTACAGTTGCCCATTACACGACGACCCAAGCACCAGACTCTAAAGTTAAACTCTCCTGTCTGCTGTCTGATTGCCGTTTTCCCGTGTCAATTTAGTCCTGGACGGTCCACCAAGCTTAACATATCAAGAAGACCAAGATCAACACCGTGATATCAACACAGGACAAAAACAACGAGTATCCGGTTGCACATAAATAAAAATAATAAACTTAATAACTTAATAATAAATAAACTTTCATCTACGAAGGAAGCACACATTATCCCATTGCACCCATCATGCCCAGACTGGTTCCACTCTGGATCCTGGACCGATGATTAAACCACACCTGACGTGTGGTCACAGGCAAGAACGAGCGAGTCCTTCCGGGGACCGGATCAATGTAAGTATATAACACTTGTGTTCGTCGGTGCCGTTTCTCCCGTGCTATTAATACCGTAACAAGCGGTTCTGTGTGGCACCACCCGCCGCTCAACACCCCCCCCCCCCTGCCTCGCAGCGGGTCGACCGCGAGGAACGGGGACGGCCGTCCCACGCCGCACAGTGGGACGACTCTCGCTTACTTCGTTAAGACCCGTCGCTCTGGGAAGGGCTGGCCGCCGGCGTCGCCTCGCCTCGCCTTCGTCGTGACAAAGTTAAGTGCGACCTCTTTGATCGTAACAAGACAAGGGCGGAAGAAAAAAGAAGGAGATATTTGCGCTCAGGTGATGAGACGGAGGAGCGGTTGCGAGGGACGGTGTGAGAGAGCCAGCCAGAGGTGGTGTAATTGGCAGAAGGTTCCCCCCCGTTGCACGAGGCGTCCTCCCCCCCCCCCCCCCCCCCCTCTCCCCCCGGGGCCAGAGACGCCGCGTGACAAAACCTCCCGTGCGGCGTTCACTTGATTTCATTCTTTTTTTTTTTTTTGTCTGTTAAACTGATGGAAATATTGCCTCTTTTCCAATAAAAAGCCAGACAGCTTTAGCACCGTGTCACGGCTTGAAGCCCTCGGAATTAATTGCGGATGGATTTTAACCCACCCGGGCCGTGCCCCCCCCCCCCCTGGGTGTGTGCTGCCGAAGAGGGAATGGCCAGACCCCCCCCCCACCCAGGCCTCCAGAAGACGCCCGGTGTCTGCGGACGGTCGCACGTGGTCAAACATCTCATGACACCAGGCTTTAATGTCCTCCTGCGGATCCGTATTACCACATGGCTTTGTTTTGACCCCCCCCGGGTTGCGAGTGACTCCTAAGTGATCGCCGCGCGTCAATAAGACAAAACCACTGGTTCAGACAAACAGGGTGGAAAATGCAGGAGAAGGCCGGGAAATTGAATAACGTGTCTGGTGGTGGGAATGAATTGAAGTGGAGAGCGGAGCTGCGGAAATTCCTCGGTGTGAGGCCCTAATCAGTTGGAAACAAGGGAGGGGGGGGGGGGTGGATGGAAGGAGGTGGGGGGGGGGAGGGAGGGGGTGGGGGAGGAAGAGGGGTGGGGGGGGGGAAAGGCTTTCATTCCTGTAACTAATCATTTGTGGTTTCCCAATGCAGTCATCCAGCGCCAAAGGCAGAGACTAATAAACTAGGAGGCTGTGTAGATTTATAAATGATTAATTAAGGGCCGTCCCACGGGAGCCACAGCAGCTATAAGCAAAAATATTAATTAGTTGAGATGAGCCTTAAACTAACAGGAAAACATTCCAGCCCAAGTCGGAGAGAGCGCGGCGGGGGCCAACGGCGGCGCGTGACTCCAGGCCCGTGGCCCCCGGCGCCGCCGCCGCCGCAGGGGCCGCAGGGGGGCCGCGGGGGGGCCACGGGGGGCCACGGGTCCGCGTCTGCAGAGTAATGAAGAGACGCGTACTTCAGACCGCGCCGGGCCGAGAGACACACTAGAAGTCGGTATTAAAGAGGAGCGGCTTGGGGGGGTGACGTCTATTACGGTGGAGAACCGAGATTAGTTTTATACCCGCTCAAGTGCCCCAGCAGCCCCCTTGTGTAGTTGCCTCGGCGTCGCCGGGTCACTCTCTCGACGCCCACTCTCCCGCTGCTTTCCAGAGACGCGCGCGTGTGTGTGTGTGTGTGTGTGTGTGTGTGTGTGTGTGTGTGTGTGTGTGTGTGTGTGTGTGTGTGTGTGTGTGTGTGTGTGTATGTGTGTGTGAGCCGCGGCTGCTGTCCTTTCCTCCCTCCCGTTGAATGTCAAGATGCTGCGTGGAATTATCCCAGAGATTGGAAAAGGGGGGGACGTGTTTGAACGTTGATTCTGTAGCTAATCAAAAAATCTAAACGAGACGAAAAAATGCAAGATTGTAGTTACTCAACGAGCGGGGGTTTCGGTTATGGCCACCGGGTTGAAAAAGAATAAAGACGTTCTTCGTTCTTCAGGGCTCAATGAGTGTTTAACATTAGTACTACATTGCCGCCGTTGACATGTCACTTCATGGGATATAAAATCCTTTGGATCGAAGGATCCCTTTTATGATCACGTGGTACGGCGCGTAATGCAATTAAAACAGCAATACACGCCACGCTGCTAATGCCATTAATTACTCAAGTAAAACCCAATAGATAATCCATTCTACTGTCCTTGTTGCCCGGGACAACCTCTAAAGAGCGGCGATGGAAAGGGAGCTCTTCCTCCATGCATATCCTTAACATCCACAGTGAGGACTACATGATGCCAATTCCCAGTAACAGAGCCAGCGTACAAACAAAGATCACATTTTTGGCTATACCCGCAACCAGCAAATAAACCGAGCATGGCCTCCGGACTAAAACTACAAATTAGCCATGGGAAAAAGAAATAACAACCCAATTTTGTTTTTAAGTCTTTCACATATCCAATATCTTAGTTAGGAATAGCATGTCATCTCCTGTTGGAGTCCCATTCAGTGTGCGTTTTGGAGCCGGCATGTGGTTGGAAACACGGCACAATCTGAGATGAACGTAGCAGAGGACAATGTCATGAAAAATAACTTGGGACAGTAATTATCATGCTTCCACAAATGACAGTTTTTATATTAAAAAAAGGAAGGGAAAACAAGCCAATACAATGGGAAAGACTCCAGTACTGGGCAACGAGGATGAAACACAATTATGGAAATATGAAATCATTTGTAAAGGTCATGCATCCTTTTAAAAAAAACCATGTTGACAAGAGCCAAAACGACTGGAGGAATAATCCTTCTCTGCTCTGCTCCAATATCACCCCAGTCTGGGAAAATTAGACCAGACTATTCGGGACAACAGGCCCAGACCTAACTCATGAGGGGGTCGATGCAACCAAGGCCGACACAGAGAGGGTTAATCGCTCTGATCTATTACAAGTCACACAAACATAGCGGAGGTGACGAAGCTACAACGTTGCCACGTTGAAGCCATCGGCGGGAGGGAGGGAGGGAGGGAGGGAGGGAGGGAGCGGGCCTCTACACGCCATCAGACATCTCCAACACGAGCCAATCGTCAGTCGACGTCGGTTTCATGTTGCAGGTTAAAAGGGAGCCGGCCGCACAACAGTTTGAATATCTTCGGCGTACAAACCAGATGAAAAAGAGGGTATACGAGGTAAAGAAGGAATTGGAGTGAGCAGACACTTAGAGCGAGGGGCTGGCGTTCCTCTAAGCCCCCCTAATTGACTCACTGGAGGGGATGGCTCTGGCGGCGTGGAGGTGCTTCAGAAGTCGACGTACTCCGAGAGAAAAAAAAAAAAAAAAAAAAAAAGGCGGCGTTGACGATGAATATGTGTTTTGAGATTCCTTAAATAAATATTTCATTCAACATTGGCAATGGCAGATAGGCGATGGATGAAAGCCCTTTCATGTCGCGTCTTGCTTTGGGGTTGGGCTTGGCGGTTTGTGTGGGAAGGATTTCAGGCCACTGGAACAGTAGCGAGAAGAGCACGGGCAAGAAAGCCCCCCCCCCACCCCCCACCCCCTACCCCGCCACCCCACCCCAGCAAAAAGAATGATAGCCCAAAAGCAGTGAGTGGCGCCCTGCTATTTTGGGGGGGTTGGAAGGGGGGGGGTTTGACTGAGGTTGTCCGGCAGAAGAGGCTGATGCTTGACAACAATTAGTGGTGCTGGTTGAAATGTGACAGACAGGTCTCTACATAACTCCCTACCCCCCCCCCCACCCGTCCAGACTTCAGAGCTGAAAAGAGAGAACGAAAACTTCATATCTCCCCATGAACAACCTCCCCATCACTTCTCATCAGACGGCGTTTACGTTGGAGGGCAACATCCATTGCTGTACAAAAACAGTCAAGACTATCCATATTATATTCAGTCTTAAAGGAAAGTCGCAGAGATAGAAGTGTGCATGAAGGGGAGACGGGAGGGTAATGGGAAGGGTGTTCAACTCCCAGCTGAGAGGTCCTCCATCTGTGATGTCCAAAGCCTAATCTGCAAGCATCCTTGAGCAAGATTCTCCCTAATAACCTGTGTCGCCGTTCAATGGTTAGTCACGAAGAGATGGTTAAGAAACCATCTTGAAATTACACAAATTACTATCAGGTAGAAGGTAGATGTTACCGTGTGAAACAGTGCTCTCGTTTGGTGCTGTGCTGTGGAGAAAACAAAGCTAAACATATTCTACAAGAGACCACGCTCATTAACCTCTTGCAAATTGTCCTCAATTCTACCAGCAATTACGAGAGATACTGTCAGCTAGCAGTTGCAATGTACCCCTCATGCATTATTGAATGTGAATCCCTTGCAATCTTGGTTAACAGTACTGGACCGGCCAGACCAATGATGTCCAGAGGTTGCGTGCTCGATTGTACCGTTTGTTTTTCTTCTCCTAGATACAAAATAATGAAAACATTTCTCCAAATGGCAAAGATTTGGGTGGCGAAGTAAATAAGCCTGTTAAACAAAGCAAGTTTTTTAACTGATAGTAATAGTAAAGAATAAGGGTAACACTTTACAATAAGGTACACAGAAACGTAGGTAGTTACTGAGGAACGAATGAGTAATGAATGAGTAACGAATGAGGAACGAATGAGTAACGAATGATGAACGACGAAGTGACAGTTACTCAGTAACTACTGAGGAGTTACTGGTAAACAGACCAGGGGACTACTGAGGAACGAATGAGGAACGAATGAGGAACGAATGATGAACGACGAAGTGACAGTTACTCAGTAACTACTGAGGAGTTACTGGTAAACAGACCAGGGGACTACTGTATTCGTTACTGAGTAACGAATGATGAACAACCAGGGGCCCTAAAGTGACAGTTACTCAGTAACTACTGAGGAGTTACTGGTAAACAGACTAGGGGATACTGTATTAATGAATCATTCTGTGAAATAGCAAACTGACCAATTTGGTTATGAAAGCAACTGAATTTTCCTGGGATTTCACAATTAGTTAATAAATTAACAAGGCACAGACGGGATGATTGTCATATTTTAATAAAGATATTCACAATACATACATTCATATTCACATTTAAGGTTTATTATGTGGCATTAGTAATGTTGAAGGCTTAAAAGCAATTGTCCACCACTGCAGGGCACGCTTTAAACCTGCCTCCCTTGGTTTCAAGCGCTGTCGAGGGCTGGCTTGGGTCCCACACTGGATCGACTGGTAGAGCTGGATCTGACTGATGAGTTGTTACTCTTTCGCAATCCATTCGTTCACCAGTAGTTAAGCTTTATGAATCATTCGTTTACCAGTAGTGAAGCTTTTTGTGTACCTTCATGTAAAGTAATGCATCATACTGAGTTGTTACTCTTTCGCGAACCATTCGTTCACCAGTAGTTAAGCTTCATGAATCATTCGTTTACCATTAGTGAAGCTTTTTGTGTACCTTCATGTAAAGTAATGCATCATACTGAGTTGTTACTCTTTCGCGAACCATTCGTTCACCAGTAGTTAAGCTTTATGAATCATTCGTTTACCAGTAGTGAAGCTTTTTGTGTACCTTCATGTAAAGTAATGCATCATACTGAGTTGTTACTCTTTCGCGAACCATTCGTTCACCAGTAGTTAAGCTTCATGAATCATTCGTTTACCATTAGTGAAGCTTTTTGTGTACCTTCATGTAAAGTAATGCATCATACTGAGTTGTTACTCTTTCGCGAACCATTCGTTCACCAGTAGTTAAGCTTCATGAATCATTCGTTTACCAGTAGTGAAGCTTTTTGTGTACCTTCATGTAAAGTAATGCATCATACTGAGTTGTTACTCTTTCGCGAACCATTCGTTCACCAGTAGTTAAGCTTCATGAATCATTCGTTTACCAGTAGTGAAGCTTTTTGTGTACCTTCATGTAAAGTAATGCATCATACTGAGTTGTTACTCTTTCGCGAACCATTCGTTCACCAGTAGTTAAGCTTCATGAATCATTCGTTTACCATTAGTGAAGCTTTTTGTGTACCTTCATGTAAAGTAATGCATCATACTGAGTTGTTACTCTTTCGCGAACCATTCGTTCACCAGTAGTTAAGCTTCATGAATCATTCGTTTACCATTAGTGAAGCTTTTTGTGTACCTTCATGTAAAGTAATGCATCATACTGAGTTGTTACTCTTTCGCGAACCATTCGTTCACCAGTAGTTAAGCTTTATGAATCATTCGTTTACCAGTAGTGAAGCTTTTTGTGTACCTTCATGTAAAGTAATGCATCATACTGAGTTGTTACTCTTTCGCGAACCATTCGTTCACCAGTAGTTAAGCTTTATGAATCATTCGTTTACCAGTAGTGAAGCTTTTTGTGTACCTTCATGTAAAGTAATGCATCATACTGAGTTGTTACTCTTTCGCGAACCATTTGTTCACCAGTAGTTAAGCTTTTTGAACCATTCGTTTACCAGTAGCGAAGCACTTTCGGGTTAGTTATAAAACCCCAAACCACTGATGACAATGAGGGATCTACAGCCACTTTAGTTAAAAATGTATACAACATAGGGAAATATATATACATATACTGCGCTCATGACACATAATAACATATAACATAATAACAGGATAATATAGAAAATATTAACAATTTAAAACACAAACAGAAACAAAAAAGGCATTTTAAAATGTAACAAAAAAAGGCACTCTAAAAACAAAACAAAAACCAGCTCTCTTCATCTGACACGGCTGTAGCGATCCATCGCCTCTTCTGGGGTGAGGACTGAAACAAAGAAAATGATAAACATGTATTAACAGTAGTATTTTGTCAGGATGATGGTAGTGCAGTTGGTTAGGGGTTTACTAGTATTAATACTATTCTTGTATTAGGGTTATATAGTGGCAAGTTAGTTCTAAATTACATTCTAGAGTAATGAATGTACAGAGGTATAATAATAATAATTATTAAATTGTAATTTCCAGTAGTATCAAGAGTACTGTGAGTGTACTGTCTATTCAAGTAGTATTATCTGTACTCTTTAACAGTAGGTTATTATAAATCAAATGAGCACAACTAGAGAGTAAAGTGGGAGTACTGTATAGTTTAGACATGTGGTAGAATAAGTGGATTATATTGTTTAGTGTTATTTGAAAGCCATGTTCCTGCTGTAGCTTCATCCATTATGCTGCTTTGAACAGTCAGACGTGTTCAGACGTGGCTTTGATATTATAAGCAGACTTGGGACCAGCTGACCACCTAGCTCGTTAAATAAATGGGTAAGAATTGATCAATTAATCCAGCACCATGAATATAACCATAACCAAAAACTTTTTTATTTTCTACTTAGTAGACTAACTTAAAGTGGCTTAACTGACCTCAATCTAATTTATGTCATTGCTGTTCTAAGTTCCTTCCCATTCCCAAAGCACTTTCCGGTTACGATATCATGTAAAGGTAGATACTTGGTTAC
>NW_028176848.1:0-15000 GCF_964030765.1 Micromesistius poutassou
AACCCGTACTAACCCGTACTAACCCGTACTAACCCATACTCCATAAGTCCCTCTGGTTGCTGCATGCTATCCATTGAGGACTACCTTTCCCACTGCTGGTTCTGATCAGGGTCCCCATGGCTCTGGTCCGGCCCCAGGAGCCCTCTCCTCTGGGGGGGTCCCAGGCGTCCTCTCCTCTGGGGGGGTCCCTGGCGTTGCTCAGCACCTGATGTGGCCTGGAGGTAATCTGCCTGCGACTGAAGGATCAGAGAACACAGGTTGATGAATGAAGAAGTTATTTAAACATCGGAGCTTAGGACACATTTTAATTATTGATGTCCAAATATTTCCTCATGTGTCTTAATATGGACTAGATATTGTCACTTTGAAAATAGTTAAAAACAACAACATGCAATTACTCTCAAGTCTAGCCAACACATTTCAGCAGCCAATAATTAAGTACACATACATTTTACATTTATATTTACATTTAGGGCATTTAGCAGACGCTTTTATCCAAAGCGACCTACAATCAGTACATTTGTCAGAAGAAGGTTAAACAATATATGGCTGTGGGTACAGTAAGGACGTTCATAGACCCAAGTGCAAAGCACTAACCATCACTAGGTTAACCCATTCCCCGTATACACTAACCATCACTAGGTTAACCCATTCCCCGTATACACTAACCATCACTAGGTTAACCCATTCCCCGTATACACTAACCATCACTAGGTTAACCCATTCCCCGTATACACTAACCATCACTAGGTTAACCCATTCCCCGTATACACTAACCATCACTAGGTTAACCCATTCCCCGTATACACTAACCATCACTAGGTTAACCCATTCCCCGTATACACTAACCATCACTAGGTTAACCCATTCCCCTATACACTAACCATCACTAGGTTAACTCATTCCCCGTATACAACAGAGAGAGCTAGGATAAGATGCTACACAACTAAGAATTACAACTAAGTACGACACACAGTGTGTAGGAGGGGGGGGGGCTATGCAGAGTCTAGGTGAACTCTGAACAACTGAGTCTTCACAACTTCCACACTATTGATTAGCTCATCAAGAAATGCCAGACAAAAATGTATTTTTATTAGAAGATGAAAATCCTGGCCATTGACCATATTCCACATACAATTTCATACATGACAAATCAGTACAATAACGAGACACGTCCAGTTGCTGAATTAGTCAGCACTAATTAAACTCCCTCAGTTGAATTAGTGTGTCCAATGATGTGTCAAATGATTATTGATTGGACCATACTACGTTCAGTCAATCTATGGTAATGTAAATCAATTCTTATTTAGCTAATAAACATAAAAAAGGAGAATAATGCATACAGTGGCGGCACAGCGAGGAGCCATCAGCCTTTCTTCTCACCACTGTGCAGTGAGCAGCCGTCGTCTGTGTCACAACAACCAGTCCAGAGTTTAGAAACGCCCTCTTGTTCTACCGCCGTCACACACTGTCTATTACCTCTTTACATTAAAAAAATGAATGTAGCGCTTAAAAATCTGGATAGTGTTGGATTTAAGGAGCTCTGTGCTGACGCCGCTATACATAGAGTGAAGGGGGGGGGGGGGGGGGGGGGGGGGGGGCGCGCTCTCCCAGTCACATGACCCCCTGGACCCCCCGCCTGTCCCGGATCATTCCACTCTTACTCCGTGAGGTCGGCTGTTGCTATGCAGGATGTGTCTGTGAGATGACACATATGGGTTGCATATAGAAGATATTAACATGCATTTTTGGGCTTCATTCATTAATTTGTGATTCATAAACCATTTGAAACTTTCATACGGAAACTGCCTCTCCATGGAGCCGCTCCACGGCCAAATGGATTCAGAGGAGAAGCCAGGGTGGAGGTCCCCAGAGACTGCAGAGAGCAGAGCTGCAGACCAGGGGCTCAACACACAGACCACGTCTGTCAACAGCTGGTGCTGTTCTGCTGCACCTGTCTCCGTCACTCCCTGCCTCACCTCGTGCAGAACGTGTCAATAGGCCCCCACCGCCCTAACCCCACCCCACCCTAACCCCACCACCCTAACCCCACCGCCCTGCTTCCTGTTATCATCGCCGCCTCGACGCCGGCTCTCGTTCCCCTCTTTACAACCTCTGCCCCCCCTTCCCTCCTCCCAACCCTACTTTAAATAGACGCCCCAAAATAATGGGACATACTTGAGCCTTGTTGGGTGACTGCCGACAACTTGACTAGATGATGTCACCATTCGTTATTAATCCACTCTTAAACAGTAAGAGGGCCATATCATGTTTTCTTCAAGAGGAGCCGTCCATTCTCCGCCTCCTCTGATCAAATCAACGTTAACGCGAGTACCCCCCCCCCCCCCCCCCCCCCCCCCCTCGCAGGAATGCCTGCAATGGAAACCCATCCTGCACACACCCCTTAACCACAGCCACTGGAACCCCATGTTCTCTGCACACACACACACACACACACACACACACACACACACACACACACACACACACACACACACACACACACACACACACACACACACACACACACACACACACACACACACACACACACACAGCGGTAAATCTGTGCTGAGAATGTCTCACTCCTAGCTGCCAACATGCAGGCCCGTTGTCACTCTGTTACCGAGTTCTCTCACTCAGTACGCACTGGGACCAGGGGCCCCACCACTCCAACACCCCCCCCACCAGGGGCCCCGCCACTGTCCACAGCTCAGTGACACCAACACCCCCCCCCCCACCAGGGGCCCCGCCACTGTCCACAGCTCAGTGACACTATGTAGCACTAATGACACCCCCCCACCACTGTCCACAGCTCAGTGACACTATGTAGCACTAATGACACCCCCCCACCACTGTCCACAGCTCAGTGACACCAACACCCCCCCCCACTGTTCACCACCACAGCCTCACTATGTAGCACTAATGACCCCCCCCCACTGTTCACCACCACAGCCTCACTATGTAGCACTAATGACCCCCCCCCACTGTTCACCACCACAGCCTCACTATGTAGCACTAATGACCCCCCCCCACTGTTCACCACCACAGCCTCACTATGTAGCACTAATGACCCCCCCCCCCCCACTGTTCACCACCACAGCCTCACTATGTAGCACTAATGACCCCCCCCCACTGTTCACCACCACAGCCTCACTATGTAGCACTAATGACCCCCCCCCCACTGTTCACCACCACAGCCTCACTATGTAGCACTAATGACCCCCCCCACTGTTCACCACCACAGCCTCACTATGTAGCACTAATGACCCCCCCCCACTGTTCACCACCACAGCCTCACTATGTAGCACTAATGACCCCCCCCGCCACTGTTCACCACCACAGCCTCACTATGTAGCACTAATGACCCCCCCCCACTGTTCACCACCACAGCCTCACTATGTAGCACTAATGACCCCCCCCCACTGTTCACCACCACAGCCTCACTATGTAGCACTAATGACCCCCCCCCACTGTTCACCACCACAGCCTCACTATGTAGCACTAATGACCCCCCCCCACTGTTCACCACCACAGCCTCACTATGTAGCACTAATGACCCCCCCCCACTGTTCACCACCACAGCCTCACTATGTAGCACTAATGACCCCCCCCCCACTGTTCACCACCACAGCCTCACTATGTAGCACTAATGACCCCCCCCCACTGTTCACCACCACAGCCTCACTATGTAGCACTAATGACCCCCCCCCACTGTTCACCACCACAGCCTCACTATGTAGCACTAATGACCCCCCCCCCACTGTTCACCACCACAGCCTCACTATGTAGCACTAATGACCCCCCCCCCCTGTTCACCACCACAGCCTCACTATGTAGCACTAATGACCCCCCCCCACTGTTCACCACCACAGCCTCACTATGTAGCACTAATGACCCCCCCCCGCCACTGTTCACCACCACAGCCTCACTATGTAGCACTAATGACCCCCCCCCCCACTGTTCACCACCACAGCCTCACTATGTAGCACTAATGACCCCCCCCCACTGTTCACCACCACAGCCTCACTATGTAGCACTAATGACCCCCCCCACTGTTCACCACCACAGCCTCACTATGTAGCACTAATGACCCCCCCCCACTGTTCACCACCACAGCCTCACTATGTAGCACTAATGACCCCCCCCCGCCACTGTTCACCACCACAGCCTCACTATGTAGCACTAATGACCCCCCCCCCCACTGTTCACCACCACAGCCTCACTATGTAGCACTAATGACCCCCCCCCACTGTTCACCACCACAGCCTCACTATGTAGCACTAATGACCCCCCCCACTGTTCACCACCACAGCCTCACTATGTAGCACTAATGACCCCCCCCACTGTTCACCACCACAGCCTCACTATGTAGCACTAATGACCCCCCCCCACTGTTCACCACCACAGCCTCACTATGTAGCACTAATGACCCCCCCCACTGTTCACCACCACAGCCTCACTATGTAGCACTATTTTCATTTGATGATTTTTATAAAAAGACCTGAATTCTTTGTAATAGCTCTTTTACAGATTTGCCACTACAGTAAATTATGATCAGATTAGGGCTGCAACTAACAATTATTTTAATAATCGATCGAATATTCTTTCAATTAATCAGATAAAAAAAATAAACATTTGTAATTGCTGCATCTTTATTCAAAAACTGAACATTACTTCAAATTCACACTGAAGTGTAAAAACAACAGGTTATTGCTCCGACGTCCCTGAGCTATTTAAAGTAATATTAAATTATTTAAAAAAATATTAAAACATAACTGTATGATATACATTTATGTATATATCTACAAAAATGAAAAGGCTCCTTTCTTTTATAAGGTGCACAAAATTTGTTTTTCAGTTGTTTAAAAGTGTAAAGTAAATAAAGTAACACACACGCACGCACGCACGCACGCACGCACACACACACACACACACACACACACACACACACACACACACACACACACACACACACACACACACACACACACACACACACACACACACACACACACACACACACACACACACACACACACACACACACACACACACAGAGAGACGGCAAGGGCTGTGATTGGTCCTCAATCATTTACGGAATCACTTTTCCCGGTTTGACTTAGCACCTTATTTACTTGTACATTGTTTACTTTCCACATTAAGGACCTACAGCGCGCGGAAGGCTGGCTGTGGGCGCGCATGAAGCATGGACCTGTAAACGCCTACGAGTGATTCATAATCGCGCGACTCAACGAATCGATGACTAAATTCTTTGCCTTTTAGTAATCAATTTTTAACGATTTTATTGATTCGTTGTTGCAGCCGTAGATCAGACACAATATGAAACACTGTCACGGAGCGTTTAGAATTGGCACTGCAATCCAAATTCACAATAGTGCAATACGGCCAATAGGGTTGTGCCGATGGACGATGTCATCGTCCATCGTGGTGGCTGACCGACATCACGATGGAGAGCCTCCATCGTGATCAGACACACACTCATCCTCCTAGTCTCTTCTATGGTTAACCTTAAAACTTAACACAGGGATTGCTCTGTAAATTAAATTAAGAATATAACTAATGCATATGCATTCTATTTTAAATACGGTAGCCTGATGCCAGCGACGTGACTTCCGCGATCTGATCGCATTTCTCGAGGCAGATTACACCGTGGCATGTCGCCAAACTACGACTGGAGGCTGGAGAAAACGTACAGCGAAGCAGCAGCCTCGCTCCGTGAGGTCCTGTCCTTAACGGAGAACGTTGCCGTCACCACCGACGCTCGGACAGCGTTGACTACGAGGCGTTCGTGACCGAGACCGCTCACTTCTTTACTGACTGGTTGTGCAGAGTGCGATCCTGCAGACCCGCTCAATGCCAGAGAGGCACACTGCGGAATACACGAATGTTCGTTTCCAAATATTTATTTAAAAACGAAAATATCTGTTTTAGTGCCTGTGTGTGTGTGTTAAATTAATGGTTTTATATCTTAAACAAATTCCGTTGCAAATAGGAGGCGCGCAGCATCAATATCCTAACTAAAAAAAGTTAGTCGGCCAACGCAGACACATTTTGCAGATTGTAAATTGACATGAGACATTGTAAACGTTCACAATCCTGCTCTATGCTCTGTGATGTTTTGTTTATCATCATTTATATTAACTTCTGCGAGGCGCATAAAGTGGTCATGTAGATCGGTCGTCTGCCCGTCTATTGTATAAGGGTTCTATATATAATTGGCTCATTCATTAATTCCCTCACTCTCCACCTCCAGCTGGTGTGTGGTGAGCGTTCTGGCGCTGATTGGCTGCATCACCCAGTGGGTGCTACACATCGGTGGTGGTTAGTGAGGTCCCCCCTTCACTGTAAAGCGCTTTGGGTGTCTTGAGTGTCTAGAAAAGCGCTATATAAATTCAATTAATTATTATTATTATTATTATTGTGCGGATCAAACATGAGCAGATCACAACGTCAGTCGTGCCCCTTGGCTGTCCACTCTCATCAGGTCTAAATCCAAAAATTGCCATAAAAGTGAAGTAGTAGGCCTACCCTTTTTAGCAACCAACGCCGTTGTTTCAACTCTTCTTAAGTGGAAGCTACTGTTTTTTTTCTTTACGTGAAATAACGAAATTCTAGTTTTTAAGTAGAATGATGTAAAGAGATAGTAAAAAGTGCTTCTCCCCTTGTTTGAGCAGGCTTGGATCATGGAGCTCTTTAGGTTGAGTAGAATCGACTACAACCTCAGTGGATCCTATAGCTTCAGCACGCTGTGTTGGTTTCCTATCTGGTATCCTGGGCTACTCAATAATAATCAATCAATCAATAATAAGTTTAAAAGGAGAACATACTGTCTGTGACGTTGTTGGCGGTGAAGTGAGTATTTCAACTTAGCGTGTTTCCTTAATTTCTGATGTCATATCACTGTCATGTTTTGATACTGTACGTTCAATTTGTTACATGTTGAGTCTGCCTAATGCTTTATAATCAGTGTTCCTGATGTGTGAGTGTGCTTTGTGCTGCAGAGTAAACATAATTCACTCCATTATGTTA
Source organism: Micromesistius poutassou (assembly GCF_964030765.1). Lineage (NCBI taxonomy): Eukaryota > Metazoa > Chordata > Actinopteri > Gadiformes > Gadidae > Micromesistius > Micromesistius poutassou. Next base: position 7,054 of record NW_028176848.1, read on the forward strand.
GTCTAATAGAGATGCTATCACTTGAGCAATGGTATGACTGACCAGGGGCCAGTTAGGTAAGGGTCTAAAACCTTTTTTTCCTTACATTAGCCTAGATTGTCTATTCACAAATCGGGTTCCCTATATAGTACACTACTTAATAACCACTATGCAGCTTAATAGAAGTGTGCATTTAAGTGGTTTGTTTAGTGTGGGTGCATGACGTGTGTATGAATCAGTGGAGGAAGATCCTCCTTAACATTGAATAAAAAGTGTGGATGGCCCAGACTGTACTGTAATGAATTAATGCCCTTAAATATGACTACTTTAATGCCTTTGTATATGTAATGTTCGTTTCCCTGGGTAAAGGGAAAAACATTAACACCCCCTATCGCCTATTGAATATTACTTCGGGGAGGACGTTCCTCCCTCAGCCTTCATTGACTCCCATTCATTTCTCGGTCTTGTGTCTTCATTTTTCTTAAAACAATTGTAGCTGAAAATAAACATAGCCAAATTACAACCAATAGGGCAAAAATAGGCCCAATGATAGACCCAGATTTTTTAATTTAGTTTTACAAATCAAGAGCAGGCCTGATTTGACTAATTGGCTTTGCATCCTTTCCTTCTGCCCTTGTAGTCCAAGACATGCTGCCCACCAGCTTTCAAAGTACAATGCTGCCACTGGTGGATTTGTATACATTTTATTCACATAATTATCCCTCCCAGCTATTTTGTAGTTTACCAAAACACCCTGAAATAACTTGAGTCTCACAGACTTCTGCCACCATACGCCACTAACAGTCCAAGCAGGCCAACGGCAACCAAGCGCGCAGTCCTTCCTCCCTCACTCTAAAAACCAGCAGCCGCCACTGGTATGAATCAAGGGGAGAATCGGGGGTGTGTCCACACATAACAGAGGATCACTAGTCCTGTACCATATGTTCCAGAATGTACACCGTTACATGTCCTGCTATTCCTGTACCAAGTAAAAACAGCTTTTATGTCCCAGAGAGGCCCTGGTCCATACGGTGCTAGCAGTAGCGAACCGGGACTCGTAAATCTTGGCCCTCGGCCCTTGACCCCCCTTTCCCGTCGCGAAAAAAATAAAAAAAATGAACATGCAACGAGTAAACAGCACGGAGAGAGAGAGAGAGAGACCAAAACTAAAAACAGCTCTTCAGCCAAATGCAAATCCTGCTGACAAATACTCGCTACACCATGCAAGCTGTGTGTGCACACAGTAGAATATATTGACGTATATAAAGACATATATATATTACAGCTGATCACTTTAATATAATGTCACTGGGCCACTTTATAATGTATACTGTTTATACAGTTGCCCTGTTTGTCCTTACTTTAGTATTTACTTCAGCATCGATTTCTGTTTTCCTTAGCACTTACTTACACACAATTGTAAGTGTATTGTATTATATCCTGTGTCTTCCACTGTTGCTGTGCTGTAACAAAGGAATTTCCCCTCAGAGGGATCAATGACGTTTTATCTATCCATATCTTAGGCGGGTTCCCCTCTGGTCAGTAGGATATTACACATACTTTATAGAACCTTTTCCTAGCAATGTTATTTCAGTTGATGACAATCCGTCACACACAAAAGCGGCAGTGTGATTTCTGTGTGGGTGATTAGCATTGCATTGCACAATTTTCCAACCACTTGTTTGCTTTGTGTTCATTGGAAGTAGGCCTACTCTCATATATGAAAGCTGTGTGTCTTCGGAAACTTTAAAGGGGTGATATCATGCTTTTTTGACATTTCCCTTTACTTTAGACTGTTATATGACGTATACTTGTTTTACGTCTGCTAAGCTAGAAAAATAAGTCAGAGCCAGGGGGAGGACTCGCGCCCTCCAAGAACGCCCCCCCATAAGTGCGTGAAACAGCTTGTTTGCACTCAAACTTTACTTCCGTAACAGTGTGACAGACTGTGGGCGGGGCTGAAGAGGTCCCGGCGACCCGCAATGTTTACAACTTCTTGGGGGTGTGAATTTGCCGACACACGTGCAAAGCATTTGACCAAATGCAACAGAGTCTTACAACGGGCTGCTGCTGTCTCAGTGTACAACGGGCTGCTGGTGTCTGTACAACGGGCTGCTGCTGTCTGTACAACGGGCTGCTGGTGTCTCAGTGTAGGGCTGCTGGTGTCTCAGTGTAGGGCTGCTGCTGTCTGTACAACGGGCTGCTGGTGTCTCAGTGTAGGGCTGCTGGTGTCTCAGTGTAGGGCTGCTGGTGTCTCAGTGTAGGGCTGCTGGTGTCTCAGTGTAGGGCTGCTGGTGTCTCAGTGTAGGGCTGCTGGTGTCTCAGTGTAGGGCTGCTGGTGTCTCAGTGTAGGGCTGCTGGTGTCTCAGTGTAGGGCTGCTGGTGTCTCAGTGTAGGGCTGCTGGTGTCTCAGTGTAGGGCTGCTGGTGTCTCAGTGTAGGGCTGCTGGTGTCTCAGTGTAGGGCTGCTGGTGTCTCAGTGTAGGGCTGCTGCTGTCTGTACAACGGGCTGCTGGTGTCTCAGTGTAGGGCTGCTGGTGTCTCAGTGTAGGGCTGCTGGTGTCTCAGTGTAGGGCTGCTGGTGTCTCAGTGTAGGGCTGCTGGTGTCTCAGTGTAGGGCTGCTGGTGTCTCAGTGTAGGGCTGCTGGTGTCTCAGTGTAGGGCTGCTGGTGTCTCAGTGTAGGGCTGCTGGTCTCACCGTTCGTAGGTCTTGCCGTGGTGGTTCTTCCTGGGACGTGTATCCTGGAGCTCCTCCGCTGGACTGCCTTGGCGGGGCCGCTTGGTGGTCTGTGCCTCCTCTTTCCTCTGCGAGCCGTATCCGTCCTCCACCCATTCCTCCTCAGGGGAATGCTGGCGCTTTGAGCGCCGCATATCTGCCAAACAAGGAGTGAGACAAATTGTTCCCAGGGTGCAGCATAATAAAACACTATCCCCAGTTAAACAGACACTCAAGTAGGCAGTTAAGTACAGACTGGGGACTTGACTCGTGGTCAGACAACCTTCCACCTTTAAATCTGTTTTTGTGGCGGGGGAATGAGATAAATATTGGGGCTTCTTATAGGAATATAATATCAGCATAAAGATACTATTAAGAAACCAACCAAGTACATTGAATAAAAATGTCTTCATAGTTCTTTGTCATTATGACTATGAATAATATGTGTATTGCTTGGTACTGTCTATACTAGTGAGTCTGTACACATTAGTTTGTAAATATATATATAAAAAAAACAAAGGGGTTAAAACAGCAAGGGTTTGAGATAAAGAAGAAAGGAATCTGCTCATGAATCTACACTAAAGAACCAAACATGGATTAACAGGTAACCCCCCTGAAGGGTTTGGTGCCTCCACAGGTCTGATGGGTCTGTCCCCAGTACCAAACACAGGTCTGATGGGTCTGTCCCCAGTACCAAACACAGGTCTGATGGGTCTGTCCCCAGTACCAAACACAGGTCTGATGGGTCTGTCCCCAGTACCAAACACAGGTCTGATGGGTCTGTCCCCAGTACCAAACACAGGTCTGATGGGTCTGTCCCCAGTACCAAACACAGGTCTGATGGGTCTGTCCCCAGCACCAAACACAGGTCTGATGGGTCTGTCCCCAGTACCAAACACAGGTCTGATGGGTCTGTCCCCAGTACCAAACACAGGTCTGATGGGTCTGTCCCCAGCACCAAACACAGGTCTGATGGGTCTGTCCCCAGTACCAAACACAGGTCTGATGGGTCTGTCCCCAGTACCAAACACAGGTCTGATGGGTCTGTCCCCAGTACCAAACACAGGTCTGATGGGTCTGTCCCCAGCACCAAACACAGGTCTGATGGGTCTGTCCCCAGTACCAAACACAGGTCTGATGGGTCTGTCCCCAGTACCAAACACAGGTCTGATGGGTCTGTCCCCAGCACCAAACACAGGTCTGATGGGTCTGTCCCCAGTACCAAACACAGGTCTGATGGGTCTGTCCCCAGTACCAAACACAGGTCTGATGGGTCTGTCCCCAGCACCAAACACAGGTCTGATGGGTCTGTCCCCAGTACCAAACACAGGTCTGATGGGTCTGTCCCCAGTACCAAACACAGGTCTGATGGGTCTGTCCCCAGTACCAAACACAGGTCTGATGGGTCTGTCCCCAGTACCAAACACAGGTCTGATGGGTCTGTCCCCAGTACCAAACACAGGTCTGATGGGTCTGTCCCCAGTACCAAACATCAAGGTGGCTGGAGGCCGCGGAGCCCACTTTAACAGTCAGTGCGTTTACATGACACTCAAGAAAGTCTAATTATTTGGTTAGTCCAACTATGATTGGATTATTAAGATGCATGTATACACCTTAGTTGAGCTAAAGTCGAATCGAATTGGGTTTCTCATAGTCTAATTAAGACCCCTAGATTATTCGACTGTTAGTCACATTAAGTGTGCGCATGTACGGAGTGGGATTGGATTATGCGTTCTGCGCATGCTCCAGATCTTTTCCGAGGGCCGTGAGCCAGAAGTAGAAGGAGACGATAGTCGTGTTGTTGTCGCCGTCGGAAAATGAGAAATGATTTATTTAAAAAGGTGCCGCAGAAGATGGAGGAAGCCAGTGAATGTAGTTACCCCCTATAAGAATTGTGTCCCGGCCGTGAGAGTGCGCATGGCATGCATTCATTAAAGGTGGAAGCACACGGACACTAAGCTTCGATTTCACCCAAGGCTGAATTAAAAGTATATATTTTTTTTTAATGTGGGTCATCAACAAGGTTGTAAAGTAGTAACTTCGTCAAAATAAATGTTTTTTTTCTCCCAACATGTTTATGATCTTTATTTATTCATTGTGCCGCGGCGGGGAATGTATACGGACGGGCGGCGGAGGGGCTGCTCCGGTGGGAGAAAGATGTTTTCAGCAGACAGCTGTCAACTTACTTCGGGTCGGCGATTTATTTAAAAAGCTGGCGCAGTAGATGGAGGAAGCCGGTGTCGTGCCAATGTAGTTACCCCCTATAAGGAGTGTATCATCATCAACATGCATTCAGTACACACTACGCTTCGATTTAACCCAAGGCTGAATTCAACATGCATTCAGTACACACTACGCTTCGATTTAACCCAAGGCTGAATTAAAAGTACTTTTTTTAACTTTTTCGTTTTTCTAAATGTTGCTCATCAACAAGGTTGTAAAGTAGTAACTACGATCTTTATTCATTCAAATGCCGCCTGAGTTTGTTGTTGCTGGTGACGTAAAGAGGTCAGCCGGTGGCTCTATTACCACTAGTTGAAATGGGCACAGCGCCACCTATCGTACCGGGGCATGACACACTTCGGCCAATGAATCGATTTACTCACCACCATGTATACTCAGACAATTGCAGTTGTCCAATTGCGGAGCATAGACAAACTGTGGCTTTAATCAGATTAAGCTGTGCATGTAAACGTACTGAGTGTCATGCAGTGGAAATGGTGTACTCTCAAGATCTCTCCGCTTTCGAGATTTGCTGTGAACAAATCTTCCAATGTTGTATCCTATGCAGTAACCTTAGTATTCACTTATGTCCTCTTGGAAAACAAAATGATAAGTTGTGGCTACGCTGCAAAACAAGCTTCAAAATTAACTTTGGGTGTAGCTTCGTTTTAAACATGGAAAATCCACCATGGACAAAAGTATCGACACAATAAATTTAATAAAATATTGATTCGCTCTGCATATCTGCTGGCATAAAATAATGTTATCAAGTGTATTACTAATGTTAGTAACGTTATTAATATAGTGTATGCTTAATGTTACTAACGTTACTAATACAATTAGCACTAATTAGTTACTAACGTTAGTAACGTTAATAACATAGTGCAATACTAACGTTAATAACAGTGTATTAGCATTACTAACGTTAGTAACGTTAATAACGTAGCGACCCAGCAGACTATGGGGGGGATTCATGAGCGTTAAGGAGTTGCCCTAGTTCAGCCTGATAGGCCAGTGGGAGAGGGGACAGCTAGCCAGTGTTCGGTGTCGCCATATGGTTTTGGGCACTCCTCCTCTAACCCTATAAACCATGGTTCCACCCTAACCTAACCCTATAAACCATGGTTCAACCCTAACCCTATAAACCATGGTTCCACCCTAACCTAACCCTATAAACCATGGTTAAACCCTAACCTAACCCTATAAACCATGGTTAAACCCTAACCTAACCCTATAAACCATGGTTCCACCCTAACCTAACCCTATAAACCATGGTTCAACCCTAAGCCTATAAACCATGGTTCCACCCTAACCTAACCCTATAAACCATGGTTAAACCCTAACCTAACCCTATAAACCATGGTTCAACCCTAAGCCTATAAACCATGGTTCAACCCTAACCCTATAAACCATGGTTCCACCCTAACCTAACCCTATAAACCATGGTTCAACCCTAAGCCTATAAACCATGGTTAAACCCTAACCTAACCCTATAAACCATGGTTAAACCCTAACCTAACCCTATAAACCATGGTTAAACCCTAACCTAACCCTATAAACCATGGTTAAACCCTAACCTAACCCTATAAACCATGGTTCAACCCTAAGCCTATAAACCATGGTTCAACCCTAACCCTATAAACCATGGTTAAACCCTAACCTAACCCTATAAACCATGGTTCAACCCTAAGCCTATAAACCATGGTTAAACCCTAACCTAACCCTATAAACCATGGTTAAACCCTAACCCTATAAACCATGGTTAAACCCTAACCTAACCCTATAAACCATGGTTCAACCCTAAGCCTATAAACCATGGTTCAACCCTAACCCTATAAACCATGGTTCCACCCTAACCTAACCCTATAAACCATGGTTCAACCCTAAGCCTATAAACCATGGTTAAACCCTAACCTAACCCTATAAACCATGGTTAAACCCTAACCTAACCCTATAAACCATGGTTAAACCCTAACCTAACCCTATAAACCATGGTTAAACCCTAACCTAACCCTATAAACCATGGTTCAACCCTAAGCCTATAAACCATGGTTCAACCCTAACCCTATAAACCATGGTTAAACCCTAACCTAACCCTATAAACCATGGTTCAACCCTAAGCCTATAAACCATGGTTCCACCCTAACCCTATAAACCATGGTTCCACCCTAACCCTATAAACCATGGTTAAACCCTAACCCTATAAACCATGGTTCCACCCTAACCCTATAAACCATGGTTCCACCCTAACCTAACCCTATAAACCATGGTTCCACCCTAACCTAACCCTATAAACCATGGTTAAACCCTAACCCTATAAACCATGGTTAAACCCTAACCCTATAAACCATGGTTCCACCCTAACCCTATAAACCATGGTTCCACCCTAACCTAACCCTATAAACCATGGTTCCACCCTAACCTAACCCTATAAACCATGGTTCCACCCTAACCTAACCCTATAAACCATGGTTCCACCCTAACCTAACCCTATAAACCATGGTTCCACCCTAACCTAACCCTATAAACCATGGTTCCACCCTAACCTAACCCTATAAACCATGGTTCCACCCTAACCTAACCCTATAAACCATGGTTCCACCCTAACCTAACCCTATAAACCATGGTTCCACCCTAACCTAACCCTATAAACCATGGTTCCACCCTAACCTAACCCTATAAACCATGGTTCCACCCTAACCTAACCCTATAAACCATGGTTCCACCCTAACCTAACCCTATAAACCATGGTTCCACCCTAACCTAACCCTATAAACCATGGTTAAACCCTAACCTAACCCTATAAACCATGGTTAAACCCTAACCTAACCCTATAAACCATGGTTCCACCCTAACCTAACCCTATAAACCATGGTTCCACCCTAACCCTATAAACCATGGTTCCACCCTAACCTAACCCTATAAACCATGGTTAAACCCTAACCTAACCCTATAAACCATGGTTCCACCCTAACCCTATAAACCATGGTTCCACCCTAACCTAACCCTATAAACCATGGTTCCACCCTA
>NW_028176847.1:0-15050 GCF_964030765.1 Micromesistius poutassou
GGTGGTGGTTGTTGTTGTTGCTGCTGTTGTTATTGGCAGTGACGGAGGGAAGGTTAAGGTCTATCTGTTGACATGTGCTCAAGGCCTGTTGCTGTTACTTGAGCTGTTAGCCTTAGTGGTTATGAGTACCACCGTTACCATGAGGAAACACCAGTGGACGTGATTGGACACAGAGGTCTCGACTCGTCTTGATCAAGAGGGGAGGTCATCACGCCGCTTCTAAATAGCGTTTTTGCTCTGGACCCAAGCCCTCTGGAGAAAGAGCAGTGTTATCTTTCTGGCTGTGTAGTCCTTCACATTTTGCTGCTCTTTATTTATTAGCCAAAAGTCACCTTTTAATTATTGCACCCCATCCAAGCGAAATGACCAGCTGGTGGGCGTGTAGCATCGCAGACCTGGAGGAAGTCTGGACGTCCTGGAGATGGGGGAGCAGACGGCTGCAGTCCCACTGAGCACCTTCTCTCTGCTCCCTGGAGTCCCATGGGGAACCCTCCGGGGCCATTGTCACCCCGCCACATCCCCCCCCCCCCCCCCCCCCGCCCGGTGTTAAACAAGGATGGATTCTGCTGCCCTGTGCCCCGCCCGGGTCCCTCTCTCCCTCGCCCCTCTCTCTCCGCCACTCTGTAATCATTTCATCAACTCCCTCGCCTCTCGTGTCTTCTCCCTTCAGCGAGCAGCCACATAACAAAACACACTCAGTCACATTGTTCCCTTTCACGGCATCACTCCTGGCACTCGATGAGACGCCGTCCTCCACCCGCCGAGCACCACCCAACGCCACCGATCCCCCTCCCTCGCTGGCTCTCCTTCGCTGTACTTTTCTCCCCCCCCCCCCACCCCCGCCCCCCCCGGGCGAGTGTTTGATGTGCACGGAGCCGCAGTGCCCCGGGCGCTGATTGAGCGATTCACGGCGTTGTCAAGAGGAGGCGCCGACGCCGTCGTCTCGCTCTTGAAGGTCAGCAGGCAGCCGGTCCTGCCGCCGCCGCCGCCACCGGTGCGGCCGCACATGGGGCATGAGGGGCGTGGCCACCGGCAATGACATCGCCACAGCCGGCGCCGGACTGTACCACTGGGCTCGGGGAAGGGTGACGCTGGAGTGGGTTATTTTATTGTTTTTGTAGTATTGTTTTTACGGTGACATACGGTGTAATCTGCCTGCAATCCCTCCTTTTTAGTTTTTTTTTTTTTTTTTTACTGATTACAACAAACCCCAGAGGAAAACAGACTCGATTCCCCTGACTGACTACAGCCTCTGATTATTTTCTCAGTATTGATTCTCCGTTGCTGTATTCCCTTTGTTTTGGGTTCAGGGGAAAAGCGATTCTGTGTTGGAACCCGCCTCTGAAGTATGCGGAGCGCGTTTTCCCGTCGGTCGCGGCGAGGCATCGGTGTGCCCTCTTAAACAAGAGGCTGTAATTATGAGGAAAGATATTGGCGCGAGGGCTGGGCGGGTGGGCTGCGTTCATCGAGTGCTCTGTGTGGCGCCGGGCTTTTAAAAAGGCCTTGTCAGAAACATGAGTGTGTGCGGGAGCGGTTGAGTAAATTTAAAATTTAATTAAATTTGATTGTTTTAATCACTTAGAATTCAGAGGCAGGTCAAAACTTTCAATCACAAACGGGCCCTAATGGCCTTCTCGTTTGAAGCACCACTTGATGTTTTTTTTTTTAACACCTTTTTTATGCACTAGATGATCAGCATTGTTAAATATCCATTGTTTCGTCTCCTTCGTGTAGCTCAACATTTCGATTTGGGAAAAATGTCTCCCCGATCTCTTCTATTGGCCCTGCTCTGTATTTTTATAATCCCTTGTATTGTTCAATCATCGTTTTCCAATTCGGAGTGCTGATATTTTTTATATTAAAAACCTATTTGTGTATATTATGCTAACCGCTACACTCTTGGCTACCGCTACACCATTTGTGTTATGCTACAGCTACACTATTGTGTGGCACGGGCCACATTGCGTACTGGGAGTGCGTGTCTTTGTGTTGGTGGGCTGGGGGGGGGTTCATGAGGAGGATGAAGGGGTTCAGTGGGGCGGTTAAGCTGGCTGTTTGCACCGCAATGGCGGTGGGAGGCTGCGGCTCAGCGCGGCGTCTAGCGTTGGCCGATGACTCGTCCTGGAGCTTTGTTGTTCTGTCCGCTCCACCTGCAACGAGGGCCAGAGGTCATCTTGTTTCTGAGCTCAAACATCACCGGACGCACGCCGTGTTTGCATTTAATATATTGTCCATTAACAAAGACCTGCGATTACGCCGCCTGCACCCCTGTTCTACCCCCCCCCCCCCCCCCCCCCCCAAAAAAAAGCTTTTACATCTTAAGTGGTACCAAAGCCATAATTGGGCATGCTTTGAGAGGCAGTGTCAGCGTATTGGACATCAGTGATCCGGGTGAGTTCTGTTAAATTTCCACCCCACAGCGAACCCCTACCCCCCCATGTGCTGGTAACCTCCCAGCCCTAGCAGGGTCACCTGGATCACTAGCTTTTCTCCAAATGGACATTTCGCCTGGCAGGTGCATTATACCCTTTATTTTCAGATTGTCTATCCGCTGCTAATGCCTGGCAGGTTGATTGCTCTGGCTGCCTGGCTGGGACGTGGCTGACGAGAGCGTCCGGGACTCGCTGAAAGACAGTGATTACTGTTTTCCTTTAAGCCTGATTGAGGCCCTTGAAAGGAAAGATTTTAACCTTCCCCCGTTGGCATGGCCGCATATAGCTGTACATCCCAACAGCTCGTGTCATCAACGCAATTCTGTAAACTCATCAGCGTAAACCACTGTGCGGTTACTCACCCCCCACCCCCCCCAACCCCTACCCCTACCCCCAAAAACTCCATCCCAGAGGGTGGAGTAGTAGAGAAAAAAAAATCACTTTATGGTTAAAGTGACGGATGACATTATCATTTAGATTATCTGGGTGAAAGAGAGTGCTTGAATGCGCGGGTCGTCTCTGTCCCCATAAATTAACCATAACGCTCTCCCCACCACCGCCGACAAAACCGTATTTTCCCGTTTATTCGATTCAGTTTTTTCGCCTTTCTCCAACTCGATATGTCGAAATATCCTATAAGGCTATTTATAGCCCCCCCCCGTCCCCCCCCCCCCCCGGTCTGTAAAGCGTATTATTCTGAGCTTTCAGCCATGGATGCAGTTAGCCAGCTGGCCGGGCGCACAAGCTGTATTTTCTGGTGGATTCTCTGAGGCTGAATAGCGGCCGGCCGGACCCCCCGGGCGGACGGTAATTGCAGGGGCCTGCTTGTTGTTCGTGGGGAAGCTTGTCTTGGGGGCGGCCAGGCAGAAAGCCTCAGTACCATCCTGGTAACACCTCCTAGGAGCGCTAAGACAATCACACACACACACACACACACACACACACACACACACACACACACACACACACACACACACACACACACACACACACACACACACACAGCCGTTAATACACACACACACACATTCTCACACACGCGCGTTCTCACCATACACAGATTCACGCAGATGTATACACATACAAACACATGTATACACACACACACACACACACACACACACACACACACACACACACACACACACACACACACACACACACACACAGCCATCTGCTGGGAAATGCGCTGCCACCTTGCAGTCAGCTGGACGGGCCGACCCGGGGATGGGCTGGCGTGGGGGGGGTGGGCGGGGGGGTGTGTTGGTGCAGGTGTTCCTCAGCATCCCCTCTGCCCCCATTTGCCCTCTTGGCCTGGATCCCTCGATCGGGGGGCAACTTGTTATTGGGACACGCAGGAGATGGCTACACTGACAACCTGCACTGTCTGAATGCTGAATGGCAGGGCGCTCATTAAGGGAGTAAAGAGAGAGGGGGTGGGTGGTGGTGGTGGTGGTGGGGCGGTGGTGTGAGTCTCTGTAACTAGTAGCCACCCGCTGTTTCGTCCCCAATGACAAACCCAGTCGGCTATAGAGGAGCGGATTCTTTCTGAAAGCCAACATTGTGTTGAAAAATCCAAACAAATGCTAAGGCAGAGATAGAAGAATGAGCCCACAGCCGTAATCGCCAGGTGAGGGAAGAAGACGACGAGGCAGAGAAGAATGGCTTTCAGCGCCGTTTGAATGACTCAAAGAAGTGAAACATCTATACAGTCCGGTCCACACAAGAGTATCGACCGTTAAATCGACCCGACACAGAAAGCGATCACAGCCTTTTTTTTTGTGCGATTTTTACTCTTCCCGTTATTTAGGATTTACTCTACTAAAATGGATCCGTCGATTCTATCAGAAATTATGTTTTTTTAGTTTCCTTGCGGAGGCTTGTCTGGAGGCAAGTTTCCTGCTCGTGATTTAAGTTGGTTAAGTGCTGTGCCCACGTCAAAACGGAGCCTGTTCGGAAATGTGGTGCTGCATTCTCGAGAACCGCTCAGCCAAACGAAAACCGCTCAGCCAAACAAGTTCCCACTTCACACCGCACTTCCTAAGACCCTCAGCATTACACACTCCAAGCGTGAAGTATATCCGATGAATGGGTCTAGAGATATGCAAAGGACCTTCATACATGCATACAAACACACACACACAGATTCCTCACTTTATAGGTCGAGTAACAGGTCTCTCATTTACGTTCTAGCTGAGGAAGAGGAAGAGGAAGAAGTGGCCCCGGCCCAACCTGCACTTGAGACCCAGACTGAGAAGGTCGACCAGCAGGAGGAAGATGAAGGTACAACGCCGCTCGCGCTCCCTCAAAAACATTCCCTTGCATGTGTTGATCATTTGTCGGGTCTGTCTGTGACTGACCGCCCCCCCCCCCCCCCCCCCCCCCCCAGCTCTAACCCACGAGCTGACAGAGGAGGAGAAGCTGCAGATCCTCCACTCGGAGGAGTTCATGACCTTCTTCGACCACAGCACGCGCATCGTGGAGCGTGCGCTGTCGGAGCACGTGGACGTGTTCTTCGACTACAGCGGCCGCGCCCTGGAGGAGAAGGAGGGGTAAGGGCCGGAGGGGTTCAGCAGGCAGAGGGTTGGGCTCCTGGGCCGCAGGTGCCGGGTTCGATACCCCCGATGTCTGCGGCCTACCTGTAGGCCTCCTTGGTCACAAGATGCTTCCCCTCTGTGTCTGAATCACTACACAAGTCCCCTTTGGATCCAAACCTCTTAAAGCTACATCTGTATTTAATTAACCCTTTAATATTCGTTAAAGGGTTACGCCACCTTCAAGTTTCGGTCAAGGTTCTAGAACCATTTTAAACAGTGTTTCGTACGAGAAAGTGTGAGGTCAAATATTTTCCAAACCGACGTCACAAGAGCCAATAGAAAATAACTACTCTGGAAAAGCTTTTTTTAGTGGGAGAATCAGACATCTTGTTCCCCCCCCCCCCAATTAACACATTTAAGTATAACTTTTTGGGGATTCTGTAATTTTCAATAATGTTTAGTGTTTTCCTCCCCCTCTCAGGGAGATCCAGGCTGGAGCGAAGCTGTCCCTGAACCGGCAGTTCATGGACGAACGCTGGTCCAAACACCGCGTGGTCACCTGTCTGGACTGGTCCTCTCAGGTAGGTGTACACACTCACACACACACACACACACACACACACACACACACACACACACACACACACACACACACACCCCAACAGCTCTCTGATTGGCCGTCGGGGCAGTTATTCTTTATGATTACACGGCCCCGGGATCCGACGTGATTGGCTCTCGGCCCCCTGGTCTCCGGGGGACGCTCAGTTATGTCACACATAACTTGTCACTTAGTCGACGGGCGTAATGATCAGTTTCCTCCTGCGTCTGTGTTCATTTAACGCGGCGGCCCGCCAACCGCTTGTGACAGTGATGGAACACCGGGTGCCCGGCGTGCGGGCCGCCCACAGGCCTTCCCACGCAGGCCGTACCGGGCAGTGAACGGTACGCCCCGGTGCTGGGAGGGCCAGCAGAGGTTAGCGCTAGTTTACATCTGGCGGGTTGTGTTTTTTTTATTTATAGAGTGTCCTGACTCCAGGGCCTTACCCCTGCCCTCACTCCTGCCGCTGCTGCTTTATGTACACACACGCACGCAAGCGTGTGTGTAGAGACACTCACGCACGCACGCACACACACAGAGAGACACACAGAGACACACACACACATACAGAGACACACACACAGAGACACACACACACGGGGGGCTTCGTTTTAATGAGGTTGTACCACCGCCGTCTGAAACCCTTAGCCCCCCCTGATGCCTCCACAAGCCCTCCTAAAGAACTGTACTCCTTGTGGCTCCTAGTGACGTTATTACGGAGCAAACGCCGATGGGATTTAAGCAAATGTTTTGGGAGCGGATCACTCCGTAGGGTCTGACGGATCATTAATCTCCAGGTGGAAGTAGAAAGGGGGTGGTGGGCTTATTCTCGGTCCGGCAGAGAGGGCAGCCCAGGCCCTACACAAGGAGACACAGCCTGGGGGGGGGTGTGAGTGTGTGCACATCCACATCACATTTGTGTGTGTGTGTGTGTGTGTGTGTGTGTGTGTGTGTGTGTGTGTGTGTGTGTGTGTGTGTGTGTGTGTGTGTGTGTGTGTGTGTGTGTGTGTGTGTGTGTGTGTGTGTGTGTGTGTGTGTCCAGTACCCGGAGCTGCTGCTGGCGTCGTACAACAACAACGAGGAGGCTCCCCACGAGCCGGACGGCGTGGCGCTGGTGTGGAACATGAAGTACAAGAAGAACACGCCCGAGTACGTGTTCCACTGCCAGGTGGGTTCCCCTGCGCCTCTCTGTTCTCCCCTCTGCCCTGCGCTCTCTCCTCCGTGTTCTCTGTTCTCTTTGTTCTCTCCTCACCTCTGTCTCCTCGCTGTTCTCTCCTCTCCTGTCTGTTGCCTTCCCTCCTGCCACTAGGGGGCGACCTCCAGAGACCAACGTGCAGTGTCTCCATCACCCCCCCCCCATAACCCTCCATCTCCTCTCCCTCCTCCCTTAGTCACCTCCCCTGCCCTCCCTTCTCCTGGAGACATTCTCCATGAGGTCACCAGCCTGGCATCCACTTGTGCGGAGTGTCTTTTGCCTCATCCGACCAACAAGTGCTTGTTGAGCACACGGGCATGTCGGGAATGACGCATAACAAATGTTTTCGGAAGTGTCACGTCCACAATAAACTTGATGTTTGTGCGCCATTAAAACATGGTTCTGTGGCATCCCAGTGGCTCACCGGGTAGAGAGTGTGCCATTTAGGCACAGTCCTGATCGCAGCGACTCGGATTAGATTCCTGCCCCACGTTGTCCTTTGCTGCACGTCCTCCCCTCTAGCTCCCATACCTTCCTGTCAATCTCACTCTATCATAAAGCATAACAATGCAAAAAATAATAACAATAACTACATGGTTCTAGCTCTGTTTGGTATCGTGTTACCAATAGGAACAGAGAATAGCGATTCCGTGTGTTTGAGCTTTAGCCACTGGTGGAAGACCCTGAGAGGGGAGGTGCAGGAGGGGGTGTAGGGGTGGTGCAGGAGGTGGTGCTGGCTGCGGGGCAGGGACTAGCGTGCCGCGATCTCAAGAAGGCTTCAGTAGGATGGATGTGGCAGCACCAGACCGGTTATCATGCGCTGCAGACAAGGGGTCTGTGTTCAGCCAGCAGAGGAGGGGTGGGGCGGGGCGGGGGGCAGCGGCCCTCGCTGGTCGGCCTTGTTATGTGGGCTGCCCCGGGGGGCTGGGGGGGTACACCAGGACGCGTTGAGTAAAACCACATGTCGGCGCCTCGCAGAGCGGATGTGGACGTGGGGAACAGAATGAAAAATAACAAAAAAGTCCCCAAAAGTGTGATGGCATTTTCCTCACTGAGAGTCCTATAACTGTATAACAGAGTCCTATAACAGAGTCCTATAACAGTATAACAGAGTCCCCTAACACTATCCTATAACTGTAGAACATAAACAACATAAACTATAAAAATAACAACTGTGTCCTATAACATCCCATAACTAATTGTTTTCGGGGAGAGACTGGACTGCTGTGGTTCGGAAGAATGACTTGTGGTTGGGAATGCTAAATTACCCAGGACATTGATTCATTGATTCATGGGGGGGCTGCTGGAGCTACTGGCTGCATGCTGGGAACCAGCTTCTCAGGTGGCCCACACTGAGCCATGAGTCATGGAATAAAAACACCACCACCTCCTCCACCCCCACCACCACCACCACCACCACCTCCTTCCCCCCACCTCCACCCCCCCCCCCCCACCATCACCACCACCACCCTTATTCCCACCACCCTCCCCCCCACCACCACCACCACCGCTAGATCATTATAACAGAACGAAAACCAATGGGCCGATCCATTCACAGAGCGACGGCGTTTCGTTCTGATGCAGCATTGTGTCTCGCTGCTCATTCTACAGCCGCACCGCGCGTTGCATATGAATCAGAGCAGCATAGCGCCGGTGATATCAGACCAGTGTTCCGTGTCGGTGTCGTAATGGTGGGGTTCCGGCCCGCCGCATCCCGCACGGTGGCCTGATCTGTTTCGACAGGTCTGCACTCACTGTGTGTTTTTCTGTATTTTGTGTTCATGTGTTTCTGTACTGTGTCCCAGTCTGCAGTGATGTCCGCGGCGTACGCCAAGTTCCACCCCAACGTGGTGGTGGGCGGGACCTACTCGGGGCAGATCGTTCTCTGGGACAACAGGAGCAACAAGAGGACCCCCGTGCAGCGGACCCCGCTGTCAGCGGCCGCACACACGGTATGGTCACACACATACACACACACAGACACGCATGCCGGGTACGGTGACACACACACACAAACGGTAGGGTGACACACACGGTACGGTGACACACACGGTACGGTGACACACACGGTACGGTGACACACCGTGATGGTGACACACACACACACACACACACACGTATGGTGTGGTGACACACAGATGCTGCAATGGTTTGTCTTCAGACCATGTTAAAGACAATTTTCTTTCTCTCTCCCCTCTCTCTCTCCTTATTCCCCCTCCCTCCCTCTCTCTCTCCCTCTCCCCCCACAGCACCCAGTGTACTGTGTGAACGTGGTGGGCACTCAGAACGCCCACAACTTGATCAGCATCTCCACGGACGGAAAGATGTGTTCCTGGAGTCTGGACATGCTCTCGCAGCCACAGGTAACAGCGCCATGAGCACCTAGTCTCCCTCATCTACTCCGCCCATGTGCTTTCAGCGCTCAGAATGGATTCTCGATCCCAATTGCGACCTATTAGCTCTGTAACGATTTCATGATAAAAATGAGAATGTTGACGTTGATTGCAGTGTGCAAAAGTGTGAACAGGAAGCGCCCTGTGGTGCACATCTTGCTGAACCTCAGTTGGCTACACGGCCATGTTTGTTATGCACTAGACGGCTCTGTGCTGTTAGCTCGAACGCATGAAGGTCGGCGATAATGCGCCCCCCCCCATTCCATCTTTCCACCTCTGACCGTTAACGAACGCAGCACAGCACCGCACGTGGTTGTGATGTTCTCTGCCTGTGTCGTCAATGAGCTATTCACGTGATGGTATCGAATCGGCGCATAGACTTGCGTACTCACCAATATCCGACACTGCACGGCGGACTTTGCGATACTTGGTATCGCTATCGGAACAACCGGCCGTGCGGGCCGCCTACACTCTGGACGATGCGTTCCCGAATGCGTCGTGATGCATAGCCGCTGTGTTTGTCGCTGCGTACGTTTGCCAGTGAGGCCGTCGTCCTGTCCTCAACGCATCTCTCTCCCCCCTGGTCTCCAGGACAGCATGGAGCTGGTGTTCAAGCAGTCCAAGGCGGTGGCCGTCACCTCCATGTCCTTCCCCCTCGCCGACGTCAACAACTTTGTGGTGGGCAGCGAGGACGGCTCCGTCTACATGTCGTGCCGTCATGGAAGGTGGGTTCAGCTGACCCCCCCCCCCCCCCCCCCCCCCCCGCCCTTACCCACTCTTTCCCTCCCTAACCACCCCCCACCCCATCCCCCTTGTCACCCCTCACCTAGGAGAGTCTCCCCTGCACTGAGGGGCGGGGGGGGGGGGGGGTGGTGTATGTGCTGTATAAACACAGCCCACCAACTTCCTGATGTAAAGCAAACTCCACACTTGATGGGCAGCGTGTGGAGGTGAGCCTTCCTGTGTTGCCTCTGGACCTGTGGGTTGTGTTTGGAGAGGCCGGGCAGCACAAACACACCCCCACACCGGCAGGGCCTACACGTCGTGGTTCCTCCCCCTGTCTGTTCCCCACCCTGTGTTCATTCTAGGATTGTTGGATGACTTGGTTTACAGTCGTTTGTCCTGAAACAAGCCGAGGATCGAGCTGTTTGTGCCACAAAGCTCTCGTTGAATTTGCACCAGGGCTGGGTCTCCCATATGGGAGGAAGGGGGGGGAGAGAGAGAGGAATAGAGGGGGGGAGAGGGAGGGAGGGAGAGCCCTTATCGTCCTGTAGTCGTAGTAGTATTCCTGGAGGCTGTAAACGGGGGTTAGTCACCAGGTTTTTATTTTTTTTCCCACCCATCAGAGTCTCGTCTGTAATTGGGAGCGGGATGATGGCTTTCCACCTCATTTCCAGAGCTATGATACTCTCATCCCAGTTAATAATGCATAAGCATCACTCATGCTGAGTATTTACCCCTCTGCGTAATTATCGAAGCGTGCCGCCGCTCCGGCTCCCAAACGTGCTGCAGAGCGACTGGCTCACAACATCCTGGAGACTCTCTTGCCATACCAGTTAAAAACGATTACCGTGAATACATTAACAGACAGGTACCTCCTCTCTCCTCTCATCTCCACTCCTCTCCTCTCCTTTCTCCTCTTATCCCCCTCCTCTCCTCTCCTCTCGTCCCCTCTTCTCTCTTTTCCTCTTCCCCTCTCCTCTCCTCCTCCTTTCCTCTTTCCCTCTCCTTTTACCCTCTCCTCTCCCCCCTTCCCTCTCCTCCCCTCGCCCCCCATCTGCTAATGCGGTGATACGCGGCTAAGTGACATCATTCAAATATGTGGCTGATCTGTAATAGATTGTGTTGGCGGTTGCTCTCCCTCGCACCCTTCACCACAACGTCGACTCGGTCCTCCTCTGGCTGAGGGTGCTACAGCTCAGTCCATGCCCCGAGGCTGACGAGCGTCGCAGTGTTACCGTCGGCAACAGGACACACAGTGAGTAGACGTTAAGAGAACTCACCGGTGTCTCCTCTCTCCCCGTGTGTGGCGAGCAGCAAGGCGGGCATCAGCGAGATGCTGGAGGGCCACCAGGGGCCCATCACGGGGATCCACTGCCACACGGCCGCGGGGCCCCTGGACTTCTCCCACCTCTTCGTCACCTCCTCCTTCGACTGGACCGTCAAGCTGTGGAGCACCAAGGTACCGCCTTTTCCCATGATGCAGCTTGTCTTTCGGTGGTTTCTCAGAAATGGATGAACGCCTAACACACTCTTTAGGCACACACACATACACACACACACACAGAGGGACCACGGGGGGGCCTTGCTGCCCGACCTCAGTGGTTTCTCAGAGATAGAAATAGAACGTCTAACTCCTTTTTTAATTTCTCTCCCTGGATCTGCAGAGTAACCGGCCACTGTACTCGTTCGAGGACAACTCTGACTACGTGTACGACGTCATGTGGTCGCCCACCCACCCGGCGCTGTTCGCCTGCGTGGACGGCGTCGGACACCTGGACCTGTGGAACCTCAACAGCGACACGGAGGTACGGCCGTACTGCATTTACATTCACATTCAGGGCGTTTAGCAGACGCTTTTATCCAAAGTGCCTCACATTAGTTCATTTGTACAATATTTCGCTGTCGGTACAGTAAGGATGTTTATTAGAACCAAGTGCCAGAATTAGTGTCCCAACGGTAGTAGCCTTATGACCCACGTCTACATCAGCAAATGATTTGTTTCAAAGTGGCCCACACTCAATTCAGACGCACGTCATTAAAGTGCAGGTAGGGCGGCATCCGGCTCAAAGACGACTGTAGGATCGCAAAGGATGTATGCTGTGGGTACCAGGCATCGAACCCGCTACCTTTCAGTCCCCTCCCCCGGCCCCTGCCTGTTTCCCCAGCAGGAGTCGTTCTCCCTAGATGATCAGAAGGGAAGGGAATAGAGTGTTACGTTCCCTGTAATCTAGTCCAGCGCCCCCACAGTTAGGCGTGAGGTGTACTGTCCCAGTCCAGCGGTCCTGACCCCGCGTTGTTTCAGGTCCCGACGGCCAGCTGCACGGTGGAGGGCAGCCCGGCACTGAACCGGGTGCGGTGGAACCACACCGGCCGGGAGATCGCCGTGGGCGACTCGGACGGGCAGGTCCTGGTCTACGACGTGGGAGAGGTGAGCGTCGCTCTACGCTATTTCTCACGTTCAGCGTTGATTGCGGGCGAACACTCGAAAATCAGGCTTGTTTGTTCCTCGCTGTTTTAAGTTTGGCGCGTTTGGCAGGCGACTGTTTTAACGACAAAGTACGTAAAAGGAGCAGCCAAGGGCTCATCGTGACCCCTGCTCAGACTAACTCACAGTCCTGGGACTATGAGGCCCGGGAGTCATGCCTCTTGTTGTGACCAATCTCCCCCGCCCCCCCTTCCCCCAACAGCAACTGGCGGTCCCCCGGAGCGACGAGTGGACCCGCTTCGTCCGCACGCTGGCGGAGATCAACGAAAACCGGGAAGACACAGAGGAGCTCGCTGCCCAGAGGCTGTCGGCGTGATGCGGTCGCCAAGGAAACGCCACTGACGGACACACGGACACACACACACACACACACACACATAGACCACGGGGGGACTCGCTGCCCGACCACCAGCCCCGCCCTGGATGAGGGGAAATGTAAAGGCCTGCAGACACAGCACACCACCAGGGAAAGACGTATCTTATAGCTGCAGCGCTTTGCGGGTGCAGAAAAAGTCCTAAAAGAAAAAGGGCGAAAAAATATAATACGGATAGAAAGTTTTTCTTTTTTTTTTCTTTGTAGAAATATTTTTGCCTTCTTGATTGGCTGGTGATTCAGCTTCAGTCTTCCGTTTGAATCCAATGAGCAGCCAGGCTGGCGGTCACATGACGCCAACACACTTCTCATTTTGTAAAACCACATGCCTTAATGGTCAACTTTACAATCAAAAGTGAGGTCCCATCCATGAAAAGCATCAGTCTGGGTTTAGCAGTTCTCTCTCAGGCTCATCTACTGCTCTGGCATCCTCTGCTCTTGTCTGAATGTTCTGTTCATGGAACAAACTTGTCATTGATTAGTTTTTCTAGCGTATCCGTAGTTGGCTACCAAGAATGTAAACATCTCAACCGTCGCCGGTGTTCATATTTTTCTAGATTGCTTTAACTTCTCTCAGATGATCTAAATATATGCTTGAAAATGAAATTCAAAGAAGTTTCCATTGATCCGAATGTCTTTTTTCTGCTTGTAAAATCGAGTGTGGATGCCCAGTTTGTCGCTGCAGACAGTTGTAATTAAGTACAAAAGAAGAGGACAATACTGGAACGGTTCGGTGGCTCATTTTGAGACGGTTCCTGAATTAAAGTCTCACTCAAGTCCTTTTTTTAGTATAGCCAAAAAAAACACCTTGTGTCAAATCTCTCCACATGTGCTTTTCAAACGCAGCGGAAACTGAGCAATTTGAATGATTTATTTCAACAGAATACAATAAATGTTTAAAATATCTCCAAGGGAGGCTGGAGCCGTGATTCCACAATACTTTGAAAACATCTGTACATCCTCTCCTCTCCAAGGCACTGAGTTCATAACACGCTTTCATCACACGTGCACAGCAAAGCTTCACACACAAACACACACACACTTCCCTTCCACAGACCCGTCCAATATGTACAACTGAATTGTGGGACTGCTGAGACATCCATCGTTAGCAGGGTTCAAGAGGTGGACAGCTGGTCTGAAGTGCAGGTAAATAAAGGTGATAAAGGCGCTCTATCCTGGGAGGCACGAGCCAGGGCGATCAGGGGACGAGGAGCTGACCGGAGACACGTCTACAGGGCCTGGGTCTCTGTGGGCTCCGCCAGAGTGACTGCCACCGCGTCAGAGGACCTGAACTTGGGAAGCTGCAGGCCAAACTTCCTCTCCACGCCGGCGAAGGTGGACGCCGCCAGGCTGTAGCCCCCAAGGTGGTCCGGATTCACGGCAGGGAGGTCTTCCGCTCGGGTCTTGGCGGTCGGCTTGGAGCCGGTGGGACGACTGAGGGGGGAGGAGAAGGGGGAGACGGAGTTGGGAGTTACATTTACATTTAGGGCATTGTGCAGACACTTTTATCCAAAGTGACTCACAAGTACATTTGTCAGAAGAAGGACAAACTATTTATCTCTGTCGGTACAGTAAGGATGTTCATAGAACCAAGGGCCAAGCACTAACAATCACTAGGTTAACCCCTTCCCCGTATACAGCTAGGATAAGATGCTACACGATGTACTGTTTTTAATTGCAAGGCCGTACAAACATACATTAAGTGTGTACATTAAGTGACATACAACATACAATGGGGGGTAAGGGAAGAGGCTATGCAGAGTCCAGATGAACTCTGAACTGAGTCTTGAGTCTTAAGCGGAAGCTGGTGAGCACAATGCCAGGCTGCTGGCGCTACGTACCTTCCTCCGAAGTCGATGTACAGCCACCTCTGGAGGAGCTCGTAGGTCAGCAGGGTCACGCCGAACTGGGGTGAGGATCTGCAGACACGCGCTGGAGGACACGAGGGTTAACATTTTAGAACGCTTTTTTACCACAGAAGTTTTTATAAAAGAAATCTTGTAAATAAACTTTTTGATTAGAATTAGGAACGCAATTTTATTTCACTTAGAACCCAAGCAGGTTGTATTTCCTTCTCAGGAAACCTCTTATTCTACCGCACACCGCGTATGTGTGTGTGTGTTTCAGCGTGTGTGTATGTACAGTTGTTTCAGCTTTTGCATGTTTGTGTTTCAGAATATGCATGTGTGAATGCATGTGTTTGTCTGTGTACTGTGTGTATGCGTGCGTGCGTGCGTGCGTGTGTGTGTGCGTGTCTCACCCCCCGCCCCCTTCCACAGGGCTTTGAAGCCCTCCTCCTGTACAATCTTCCGGA
>NW_028176846.1:0-3687 GCF_964030765.1 Micromesistius poutassou
CCACAGTTATGGGCATTCACACAGTCCGTCAGTTTGAGGAGCCAGGTGACATTGGAGTCGTCATTGAAGGCATCAAAGTCCTCACCAATGTCGGAAGTGCTGCAATTGCTTTCATAATGCTGTTTGGGCTTATCTATGCTCTGGATCTTAGTTTCCCAGACAACCTGAAATACACTTTTGAGTTCGTCCAGATCCTCATGAATCTGGATGGACACAGGCTCAACACCAAAATACAGCAGTTGAAAATCAAACTGTTCATGTGAAAGGAGGAACGGGTGACCAGTTCTTTTTTTTTTTTGCTTTGATCCATAAATAATAGAGCATTGGTCTGTAATTGCTCCTCCCTGATTTTAATTTTTTCAAATGTTTGCATGCATGAGCACAGATGTATTTTGAGCGTGTGCATATGCACGTTGTATTCAGAGCTCTATTGACCTTTTGAGGACCTCTATTGAAGAATACTACTAATACTTACTTATTGCTCTTGTAAGTCTTGTTCAAAATAAATAATCTTTTGGCTGCACTAATGATCCGGTTGTGTTTAAATAAAAGCACCTCAAACAGGTAATGTCTCATGTATGTTATATGGGGTTATAGGGGTGGGGGGGGGGATTTTTGAATAATTCATTTTCAAACGAACACAATTTATTTTAACTACTTTAATATAATCACTTTTGTTTAGCTCTCTTTGACACAGATATGTAGAGGTAACTCAATTCAATTTCATTAGATTTTTTTGAATTTGAATTTAGTTTCAACTGGACCAACTTTTAAAAAAAATGGTAGATGAACTCAAATACATTATATTGAATCGATGGAATTGTGTTAGGTTGGGGTTACATATATTTATTGGATGGAAATTCTGCCCACAATTTAATCGAGTTCATCCAATGAGTTATTTTTTTGAGTGGAACGAGGTAGATTGTAAGCTAGATAGAGAGAGATAAATAAAGTGAGAGCTTCAGTGAGAGAGAGAGAGAGAGAGAGAGGGAGATTAACTGTGATTCCCTGTCTGAAGGTAGCTCTAGTTTTGCAGCCATGCATGACTAGGCTTTTTGGGAAGGTGGTGTGGAAAACCTTTTGTAATGATCTCTCTAACACATCGCCAGGTGCAGTGTGGAATCCCTCCGGGACCGGGCATTATTCATGTGCTCAGTGCAAGAGCTCAGAAAACTGTGTTGGAAAAGAAGGAGAAATGAGCAGCCGAAGAAAGACAGGAAGGGGAATAAAATACAAAGCTTCAGCTTTATGTTGTTCTTTTTTATCTTTCACAAGCGTGTTAAATGATTCATACACAACCCTAAACACGTTTTAGAACGTTTACTGAATTGCTGATCCGATTAGAAAACAGAGTCGATGATAGAATGGACTCTATGGAATAACATGCACTGTGTTGGAGTGTTCTCCATGCAAGACTGTCTGCAGCATGTTATCTGTAGCATATGCTAAAGAAGAACTTGTGTTACATGGAAGGCGACACACACACACACACACACACACACACACACCCATTGTCAGACAGCAGATCACCAGACAGACAAACACAAAGTAATAGAGATAGATGGATAGATGGATGGTTGGATTGATGCAAAGATAGACAGATGGATGGATTGTCAGATATAAAAATTCATAGAAATATTACCCTGAGTACCCTGAGTAAATAATAATTGAACTCATTCATGTGCAATCTAAACTGGCCAGTGCTCCTTCACAGGTACAAGGTATGCCTGGAAAAACACAATATATGCCCAGCACTTACTTCTCACCACTGTGGTCAAGCTAAGCAGTCATCGGCCCAGGCTCTTTGGCCACACCGCCCCCACAACTCCCCCCCCCCGAACCCAATCAGGAGCTGCAGCGGGAGACGCCGGGCCGCTGATTCTGATTGGAAAGGCGAACTCCACGGGGCGGCCCGGCGACACAGAGTCAGAGGAACAGAAAGCACAGAGCTTGATATCATTTTGGTCAATTGTATCAGGGCGGGGAGGGGGCTGCTTGAGCAGAGCCACGGTAAACCCCTGAACTCTATAGGACACTGGGAGTTTGGAGATTAGCCTTTCTCAAACTTCTTTTAAGCCAGGGCGTAGTGGAACTCGAGCCTCAGCTCAGTTGAAAAAGGCCTCAGCCTCTTGAAACGCCATAATCAGATTCATGTCCGACTCAATTCGGCATTCGTTTGGCGCACGCTTTTAGAAACGTGGAACACAGTTTTGAACAGTCAGTAACTTAACGTAGTCCGGGGGTTGCTGGATTGAATCCATGACTTTGTCTGGGCTTCTTTTGGAGGATGTGAGTTCAAACTCTCGATTTTCATCTCTCAAACACTCGTTCCTTGGCAGGTCCATTTGCAATGGAATATTAAGCTGAAAGTGTAAGTGAGCCCACTGTTTCAGACAGAATGAACCCGATGGGATTTGAAAAAAAAAAGATATGGGCTGAGAGTTCTGGGGAGGAGGGGGGTTGGTTAATCCCATGGTAATGACCCACACCGACTTTGGGATACTTAATTAGTTCTGTCGTGTAGAGTAGAGTAGAATGTGACGGTCATATAAGACATATTCTGTCTTACGTACTGTAGATATTTTGTTTGTAAACAAAAAACAAAACTGTTTTGGGTTTACTGACTCTCAACACATTATTTAGTCGTTTGACTTTAACTACCAAGATATTAAAATATAAAAGTAGAAAAAACTGAAATTTAAATTTAAAAAGGATTAGGCGTCGAAGTAATCTCATTGACAATGCCTATTTAGAGTCTAAGAGATGAACATTTGACTAATTTCATGTTTTTGTTATTTACTTGTGAAGCAGAATCAAACAAATTATGATAAAATATAAATGAGCTAACAATTATTTTAAATTTAACTAAATGGAAACTGCCAAGGGTTTAGTTCCCTCTCAGTGGAAGAAGAGCAGAATGAGGTAAGAAACAAGATGAACAACCGATATGCATTTATAGCATCTCGGTTACTACACAGATTTCTAATTGTTTCTGTGGAAACGAATGGATGGCTTCCCTCCATTCCTCACTCTGCAGTCACATGCACACGGCCGTGCTGCAGCTCAATGTGGGACTTTTGGGGGATCCATGTGCTCACGCAGCATGCCTCCATTTTGTGTCCCTCATCCTCCACCACTTCTTCATTTGATGAAGACAGACAGCTCATTGCAAGCCCCCCCCATTGTGCGTGCAGTGCAGTCAATTGTGGCAAATGCATTCATTTTTCTTCCTGATTTCCCTCACAAAAATATGCCATTTGAGAAGCTGGTATTAAAGCACAAATCATTATATCGGCGGAATCCCTTTCAACCTGTTTGTTTTTACCGCTAAGACCTCGCCGTAATTCGCTCAGCAGAAGCCGATAAAGGATAATATTGACCCTGTGTTCCCAGAAGATCTGTGGTTCTCTCCCTGGTGGTTTCATGTTGATGAAGAAAACCATTAACACAGTTATTCACTCGGGAGCCACATTACAAGCAGTGGTGGGCTGGAGGAGAATAGAGTGGGGAAATAAGAGAAGGTAAATGAAGACAATGGGTCTGTGTATGTGTGTGATTCTGTGAGTGTGTGTGTGTGTGTGTGTGTGTGTGTGTGTGTGTGTTTGTTTGTGTGCGCATGGATTTATAGTAGGGGGATAAAAGTGGATAACAACATAGACAATGCGTGGGTGTGTATGCATGTGTGTG
>NW_028176845.1:0-5000 GCF_964030765.1 Micromesistius poutassou
CCGATCGCCTGTCACACTCGTTCAACTTGTACACTCAACTTAACTTGAGCCCTTAACATGACAAAATATTTACATTTGAGCTTGGAAAATGACCTGAGTGCGTGTGTGTGTGTGTGTGTGTGTGTGTGTGTGTGTGGTGAACTAATCAGTGCAACATGTAGGAGAGCAGCAAAAAGCCTCTCTAGCAAAGTCTCCTTAATCCCCCAGACTGCCCTTTATTAACCTCTCGGGGTATTTACTCCTCCAGCAGCCCCCCCTGATCCCTAAATCCAGTCCAGCAGATAAACATTGGAGGAAATACGGCTTCTTAACAAGAGAGGTTTTTCTTTTTTTTCATTCTGCCCACCCACTTGTAGGCAGGAGTTTAGTTTGGCTCTCCGTCTAGAAGTATCTTCTAATCAACTTATCCTGCTTTCTTGAACTGTTGCCACCGACCGCTGAAGCCATCAGTCCTCCACCGTGTTCTGTGTCTATACTCCCGTCTGTGGCTGTCTTTTCTCAACTTCTGTTTCCCTCTCTCTCTCTTTCCCCTTGAGTCTCTGAGTTTGTATATGCCTCTATTACATTTCCCCTCCCTTTCTCTCTGTCTATTTCTTTGTAACTAACCAATAGTCTGCCCCTTTCTTGGTCTCTCTCTTTCTCTGTCCGTCGGCATCACTCACTCTTTAATTAACTTTTAATTAACTGTCCTTGTCTCTCTCGCTGTCCCTCTCTCTCTCTCTTTCTCTCTCTCTCTAGATATACCTCTCTTGGTGTATGTCTCTCTCTGTCCCTGTCTAATTTTCTCTCTTTCTCTCTCTCTCTCTCTCTCTCTCTCTCCCTCTCGCTCTCTGTCTCTCGCTGTCTCTCTCTCTCTTTCCTGTCACCGTGTTCCCATGGCTTATCTTTTCTGTGTCGCTGTGGTCGCCGTGGTCGTCGTCATCTCCTTCTCTCTGAGATTACATCGGTCTACTGGCCTGGCCTGTCTCCTGTCTGGCTGGTCTACACCCCCCCTCCCCTCCGCTCGGCCCTCAACCCCCCCTTCCTGCCCCACTCTCTGTTACCCCCCACCCAACCCCAGATTTCTTACCTTAGATCCCCTCAATGATTAACCTCCACTCCTCCCCCCCATCCTCCCCTTCCTCCCCCTGCAGGGGCCGGGGGTGGGGGTGGGGGTGGGAGTGGGTGTGTATGCTTGGACATGTTTGTCGAGGGTTAGGGGGGTCTGTCCTGCTTCATCGTGACAGAGATCGCGGTGGGAGTGAGTGAGTGTATAGTCACAGAGAGTTGAACTCCGGTTGATATTCAGCAGATTGCGTGCAGCCTGGCTCTGGGGTCTCTGTCCCCCCGCTGATGAGGGGAAGTCGTTGGTTGGCTTGTTGAGTGGATCAAATTTGTCCTGGACGTGTTTTCCGTCATGCATGTGTTCAACAGGTTTGTATCCATGCGTATGCGTAACCAAACTGCTACTACCAGAGTAACGACAGGCCAATGGCTTTGTCAGTTTGCAGATCACACAGCCAATAAAAACAAGGAAATTAAATATACAGTGTTATTATCGCTGATATCTTTACCCTACCTCAATTTAACGATGCAATTAAAATGGTTGACATTTTGCGATATGGCTGAGCACTCACTGCTTTTTTCATCTCCAAAATTCAGCATTTTCTGGCATGGATGGGTCTGCTCCAACCTCCGCCCTCCCTGGTCCAGAGCCAATGAAACAGAAGACATTTTGGCCATCGAACGCATAGAGACTGCACAGTCGATCACGTCGGGTCCTACGATAGCACGGACAATCCATCACTCTGTCCCCTTGTTCCTGAGAGAGGCGAGAGAGAGAGAGAGAGAGAGAGAGAGAGAGAGAGAGAGAGAGAGAGAGAGAGTTCTGGCAATGTGGCGGTGCGATCAGTGTCAGACGTGAAGGGTGTAATGGAAATATCCTATCAAACTTAAGGCAAGAGGCTTCGCAGAGGCACTGTAATGTGCTACTCCTTTTCTTAACAAAGTGCTTATTTTATAACCACAGTGGTATGCACGCATGCCGCTGCAATTTACATCAAAGTACGATTCCTCTGCTAAACGCCTGTCTGTGGTGAAGGGGGCAAGAAGAAGAAACGGCACATTTTCGGGGCCTTGTGGCAATCCTGTGTGCACGCCGGGCACATGAAGTTGGCCACAGGTTGGGGTTTGCGTGCAAAATGCGCTGGCATGCTGCATCGAGGCACACTGGATTTGATACGCTGTTTTCAATATGTCAATCCTTTCAACATGTTTTTTTTTTTTTTGTTCTATGCATCCCTCATCCCCCCACCACCAATCCCCCCTCCCACCCCACCTGGTATGTATAGACATATTGCGTGACTAGGCAGGCATGCCTCTTTTTGTGTGTGTGTGTGTGTGTGTGTGTGTGGATCTGCCTCTATGTATGTGTTTTGTGGAAGGCTATCTAGCTGCTATTGTTGGTGGAGGTGGTGGTCGTGGTGTCGGTGGGTGTAGCAGCGCTCTCACAAATAAATCAGTGACAGGGAGTGAACGGGGAGGGAGTGAAGGGGGAGGAAGGGGAAACTTCGAGAAGCAAACTTCACAGGGCATCTCGCTCATGCCGGAGGAAAGGGGCGGGACCTGTCAGTCAACCCAGGGAGGAAGTGGGGCCCTGATTCAGGGAATGCGGGGAATCCCAGATTTCCTGTGCAAGCGGCTGTGGAAGACGCGTGTCCCGGGGAGAGCGATCTCCTGCGCCAACGCAGACTCCACCACAGGTGATGGCTGCAAAACAAACGCACCTGGCGAGGGCCAGAGCCAGACTGTGATCCTATCAACACAGCTGTGGCAGTGTGTTGATGCGATAAGTGATAAGACACTTTTTTGTTGGCATTGGATGTCGTTGCGCAGGTGATTGGCTCACCGTTGAGCCATTTGATCGCAGACAATCCAAAGTGGATTCCAGGAATTTGCGCTTCGCATGGAAAATGCGAAATAAAACAAATTCCTTAGTCTTTGCAGAAGATTGCATGCACAAGAAGAAGCCCTCCATTCACGGTTAATGGGCTGTGATACGGCCATTCATCAAGACGGGAATGGGATTTTTAAATTAAAACAATGTATTCATTTCATTTCAGTGGATGAATTACCTTCCGTAAAGGGAAATAATTAGCTTGATTTGTTCCAAAACACGGACGCTGCAGGATAAAAGTTGGCATTTTAGCGCAACATGGAGACCTTCTGAAACAAGACAAATGTTTTGGTTTTAAAAACATCTGCTCCATTTTCATCAGCCGTCGCATCCCATCGATCATGAATCCCGAGCATGTTATAGGCTGATCCTTTGGGAAATTCCCACTCTTGCAGAAAAAATCACTGAAGAACACCATTGTTTCAGGTTTTTTCCCGTCACTCCTTGATGTGCTTTCTAATTAGTAGTAGTACTTTCCAAAAGTGTGAGGCATCGTGAAGTTTCGGGCAACGTTTTCACCTTGCTGTGCTTTCAAGTCACAGCTACTCCATATTTTAAACCATAAGGTATCATTAATGGTGCACTCGAAATTCTATGTGAATGGTCAATGCTTTGGTATGGATCAAACTCCCATTTTATGCACTGCTGTATAAGTGGACCGGACCAGCAAGGACCAGGCCCTCTCTATAGAGGCACGGCTACCCTATAGACTCCATCCTCAAAGCCTTCCAAACCCCCTTGATTAGTCACTTTGTCCCATCCGCCATTATTTCCCCGCCTCTTCTTACTCATCAGTTTTCTTTCCTTAAAGGAGACCCTGGGCGGATTCAAAGTCACCCAAGTCAGACTTTTGTTTTGTTACCATAGTTCTAGGGGAGGGAAGGAGGGGGGGGGGGGGGGGAGGGGGCAGGGAGAGCGGCATTGGTGCTGGACTGTCACTGCAGGAGTCCAGGGCTATCCATCAACTCTGTCACTGGGCCAAAACCGGCCCCCTTTTTCCTTTTTTTTCTACCCAGTGCACATCTGCACTGAAATACACCGTGAAATTGCGTGGCTCCTCTGCCACCCGCGACCATCTGCCCCCCTCCCCCGCCCCCCTCTCCAACCACACATCCACCCCCCCCCCCCCCATCCAAGCCTGGCTTAGGGTGTGAGGGATGAGCACTGCCCCGTGGTGGTCTCTCCATCATGGATCAGCTGTGGTGGACCCCCCCGCCCGGTCCGGTGTCCACCCCCCCCTTCCGTGGCATCTTTCCATGCACATTGATTATTCATACTCATTTTCTCCGTCTCTGAATCAGCAAGCTGGCAGCCCCTCCCAAGATGCAGCACAGCCGAGATCCGTCCTCCAGTGCTGTCGACGTTGATGAATGCATGTTTAGATTTAGACACATGTTGTTGTTGTTGTTGTTGTTGTTGTGGCTCTGGACTTGCTTACTGAAGCTGTTATTGGACTTTTAATCTCTGCAGGCACTTAGTGCACAGAAGCAGGAACAACAGAGTGTTACAAATTCAGCAACGTTTCTGTTTGCACCCGGTTCCAATTGCACTCCTGGGTGAAGTAATGAGTTTTCTTTTTCATGTGTAAAACTTTTTTTTGTGCGCTCATGTCCTTGTACTAAGGCTTATCACAAGGATGCTTATTGCAAGGACTTTGTTTTCAAAGACATAAACGCAATTCGATGAATATTGAATAGTTAAACCCCATTAGCAACACGTATACCATGAGGTAACAGCTGTAATAAAATAATTAAAGCAATATATATATTTATAATGATGTATTTGGAATGAAAGCACAGGTTATCTACAGTGCATGTGAACATTGAGATCTTTATGTGGGATAAGGGGCACCAGGCATGTTCTTTGGGAAATAGTCATGAGTAAAGTGAGACAACTTGGTTGGTCCCCCATTTTTGATCACCTCAAAGACATTACTGTGGTGCCAGGGCCTCATTTTTTGACCACTGATTTTTTGGCTCTTTTCACCTTCTGTATTCTCAAGCCACATCGCCATCTATCAGATATCTGGTGATTTAAATCCTCGTCACAATTGTCATCCTAAAGA
>NW_028176845.1:10000-12930 GCF_964030765.1 Micromesistius poutassou
GTTGCAGCGGGCGGGGAAGGGGAGATAAGCCCTGAGACCCGGCCTCTGTCCTCTGTCCAGAGCGCCCCCCCCCCCCCCCCCCCCAAGGGCCCCCCATGACCACCGAGGGAGCAGCAGGGCAGCAGGCGAGGTGGAAGTGGCCCTCCCTTATCAGCCTTATAAGCTGACTGACAGGAAGCAGTGGGGGATCCAGGTTGCCCTGGAACAGGAAGAGGCAACGTCGTCATCGGACCGTAAGAGACCTGCTCAGTGCCACATGTCTGGTCCGGTGCGGTCCGGTGCGGTTCAAGGAGAATTAAATCAATTTCCCCAAATAATTCACACGGGTGAATTATTTTCCTTTGTCGTCGCTATTTCACGCTTCTCAGAACCGTTCCGGCTTGATTCCCGTGAATAATTGGCATGATGTGAGCCGGGGAAAAAACAACAACCTTAGAAACAGTAGAAAATAAAGCAGCGTCCGTCCAAGTCACGCACACACAGATGTGAAAATTCCGGCGGACAGATTTCCTTCATACGAGAGTTTGACGTGGAGTTGGAACGACCGCGCTGCGACCACGCTGCACCTCCAACCCACAACGGTTGGCCTACGGCCTTAGCCTCCTCATCCCCGGCCCTCTCATTCCAACATCAGATGCCACGAGACCCTCCGAGATAACACAACAAAGAGGTTAATACGCACTGACAGGCACCATTAGCCTGAAAGAGGACGAGTGTATTATGAGTCCTCCGCAGCTCCCAAGTCTCCGGGAACAGCCAAAGCCACAGGCTCGTGGGGAATTTCCTCCCAGGCGATTGATACTGATTTCGGTCCACATTCGCCACGGATACGTTGAGCGCGGCTATATCCTTCCGTGTGCACATGTGCTCATCATTAGAAACCTGTGCATCCGATAAACCCGATCCGACCGTGTCACGTCTGCGTGTCTCGCGGAGGGTAAGCGGATCCGTGTCGGACTGGGAGACGGTCCAGAATGTACCTGAAGTGTAGATACACTCACGCATAGATGTTGGGCTGTGATATATCAGCATGTTAGTTGAGATCCCTGGAGAGGAAGCAGGGGGGGGGGAGGGGGGGGGGTTACCATCGCCTTTCATTCAGAAAAACCTGTTGGGGCCTTTGACACCTGCAAGGGGACACCCCCATCTTTACCGTAAGACAGAACGGAAGTGGAGGAAGTGGAAGAGAGAGAGGTATACAGAGGTGAGGGAAAATGGTGTTGGTGGGTGTGTGCATGTATGTGTGTGTGTGTGTGTGTGTGTGTGTGTGTGTGTGTGGGGGGGGGGTGGTATTGACATGATCAGATGGAATGGAAAGTTAAATTAATTCAACATAAATGGCCAGGAGATTGTGGGGAGGATAAGAGAGAGAAAGCGAGGAAGAGGGAGAGAGAGAGAGAGAAATGCAGATAGAAGGAGACAGAGATAAAGGACATATATATATATATATATATATATATATATATATATATATATAAATAAATAAATAAAGAGAGAAAGAGAGAGAGAGATTTAGAGAGGAGATAGAAATGTACAAATAGAGAAAGAGAGTGAAAGAGAGCGGCAGAGAGAGAGATAAACAGAGAGAGAGCTGGAGAGCAGCTGTGATGGTGTGTACTTGATGCTAGGGTCATTCCTGTGTGTCCAGGCAGAGGTCTGGGCTCCATCTGGAAGCGCGTTCTGGGGCTGTTAGGACGGAGGGAGCATGGACGTCAACAGTCTGTCACCAGCACCCTGTGCTCAGCGGATGCTGGGCCTAAGTGCTTTCCTGTGTTCTCAAATAGGTACAAACGGGCTCATGAAACCCTGCCCTAGGGCAACAGTCTGAACTATCTTCATTGTTTGATTTCTACTTAATTGTCTGTGATATTTGGAACGAATCGCAGATTAATAAATCGTCTTTTTTTTGTTTGCCTTTATCTTCTGTTTGATTATCGTATTTTTCTTTCATTTTTTCTTTCACTATCTGCTTTGGGAAACAGTTTGCCAGCTCCCACAGTTCTTAATTTCCAAACACAAGTCATGTAAACTGTGATAGGTTAAATCTGGATGCACTCACCGTTCTCTGAGGGACATGACTGGAAATCATATACCTCAGACACAGCAAGATAAAACTCCTTTATCTCTTCCGTTTGGATGTGTGTGCGCTTCTGTGTTTGTGTGTGCATGCTTGCATGTGTGTGTGTGAGAGTGTGTGTGTGCTGGGGGGACACATGTGTTTTTCTCTGCTTTGACTTTGAAGATAATATGGTCTTCATTTTGGAATTGTATGCTTGTGGACACGGGATATGTGTGTTTATGTGTGTGCGGGAGTGTTTGCACGTGTGATTGTGTGTGTGTGTGTGTGTGTGTGTACGTGTGTGTGCAGGTGTGGTTCTGCACGGCAGGCACGGACACACTCAGTGTTATACATTGACAGTGCAATATAAATATTTTCAAGTATAAACAAACATAATCAGTCGCATTAGGACAAATATGCCTCTCAGGCAAACCTGTGTATTCACTACATTATTGCACTTTCTGTCAGAGCTTCTGCACAACAGGTCTGACGTTCCCCTTGCACTGTTCTTATGAGTCTCAACCTGAAGTGAAAGGCCAACTTCAAAGTGTCCAACTTCAAAAACCAGACCCCCTTTTGTCTAATCTTCAGATCTACGTCAAGTGATCCACCTCCTCCCCTCCTCCCCCTCCTCTTGGAATCTCCGCGGCCCTGCAGGGCTATCTATAAATCTTCCTCTTGTTTGGGTTTGTCTGTTGTAGGCTGGGCTGGCTGTGGAAGACTTTCTGAGATTCCACATCCTGAGACGGTTTGAGGATCATCATCGGGACAGGTGGTGGTGGGGGCGGCGTTAGATACCCCAACCACACCGCCGCCACCCCCCCAGACACACACACACCCGTGGGAGAACAGAGCAGTCCCGATCAACAGG
>NW_028176844.1:0-17797 GCF_964030765.1 Micromesistius poutassou
AGGACTGGTACAACATCAGACTTCTACCAAGTCAGCTATCTAATCATCCGTGCATCCCCCCCCCCCCCCCCCCCCCCCCCCCCCCCCCCCCCCCCTCCCATGGGACTATAGTGCACAACATCTCCTCCATTCCCATGGTGGTGGCAGTCAAAACCCGGGCCTTCCACCTGTAGGACAACAGATACAAACACTTTCTTTTTTTTTCTTTTTTTTGTTTTTGCTTTGTATTTTTCCACGGGCCTCTGGTCCGCCGACCCTCGGTTGCGTAACGAGCCACGCGCTTACGTTGACGTCGCTCCTCCTCCAAACACATTGAGAGCACATCTCCTTAATCGCCCGCGAGCAGGAAATGGCCAAACGTTGCGTTTTAAGCAGAGCTTAGTGTCTGCTCGCAGCGCCCCCCCCCCCGCAGACCTCCTCCGCTCCTTCCCCCTGAACCAGCTGCCACTAGCTGCTCTCCGAGGACGGCTTCCTGGACAACGGTGAGCCCAGGACACGCCTGCGCGCAGTCGTCCGTCGCGGCCCCGCGCTTTTGCGTTTCCGGAGCAGACTAGTGGTCACGGAGGGTCCCTTTTGTCAACAGCGGAGTCGGCCGCTAGGAACACAATCGTTGGAGTCGGAAGAGAGAGTGAGTGAGAGAGAGAGCAGAGTTTAGGATGGCTGTGGGTTAATGTTTTAGGTACTTGGAGGTGGCGTCTAATGAATGTTTCACAGAGAGGGAGAAGTTGTTAAGGGATGATAAACCGTGTGTGTGTGAGGGAGAGCGATGGAGAGAGAGGTGGGACTGGGAAGCAGGTTGGTTAATGTCTCCGTCACAACTATGAATGTAAGTCATGTTGGGAAACCAAAGAGTCCACAGAACTCCCAGATGACCGTTGGTAGTTGAATGTTTACACGATACAAAGAATAGTCACGTCTGTTTTAGCGTAAGATGACACAGTAGTTCAAACACACACACACACACACACACACACGCACACAAATATATATGAATATATAGGAAGTGGAGACTAACCCTGAAAACACCCTTAACACATACAGTTGGCTGTCTGTCTGATCCGCTTACTTACCCATGTCGGTGGAGTTAAGACTTAGTTTGAAGTATCTAACGTACATTTACATATTTCAAATGTTCAAAATCAACGTCACACAGGTTCACACACATTTCCCAACGAGGAAGAAGAGAGACAACGCACCGTTTCTAAATTGCGACGCGTCTTTGACGTTCGCGTGAGCGAGGGAGTGCTCGCTGTCTCGCTCTCCCTGGAGGGAACCGGGGGCGGGGGGGGGGGGGGGGGGGGTCATGGGAAATGCAGTCTTTGTTGCATCAAATGTCTGAGACCCAGCCCAGGAAGGAGGGTCTGGCCCGATGTGGAGACGGAGATCTGGTTCAAACGGGGGGTCAGTCTGCCTGGTGGGACTTGTTGAGCAAGGAACACCATCACAGAAGTGCCTTTCTGGTTTTCTCTTAGCGGCTTAAACCAAAGATGAATAGATTTATGCACCGACCGTGCAGGAGAGAGGACAATGTATGTTAGGGTATATATGATGTAAAGTGTGTCTATCTATAGATGTGTATCTATAGAGATGGATATACTGTATAGATAGATGTATAGATATGTATCTATATATACACACACACTTGCATGTTGTACATTAAGCCATTCTGGGAACAGATTAATGTACAGCATCTAGCTGTAATAGTGTAGATTACAGCAGGGTTGTTTTCGTTGCTGTTTATGTGCTTGTTTTTGTTTTGAGGAGGAGGATGGTGGTGATGTCTGACAAACGGATGGGTTTACAGTGGAAGGTTTAGCAG
Organism: Micromesistius poutassou; assembly: GCF_964030765.1. Classification (NCBI taxonomy): domain Eukaryota; kingdom Metazoa; phylum Chordata; class Actinopteri; order Gadiformes; family Gadidae; genus Micromesistius; species Micromesistius poutassou. The sequence goes on from NW_028176844.1 coordinate 1,820, forward strand.
TAATGCCTTTTACAGCGTCTTATCGTGTTTGTGTTACCGTTATGTTGAATAGTCTGTTAGCCGCTGAATGGAAATAATACGCGCGTACGCCTTTGCTTTTTAATCCTCGTTATTACGAAGCATCTTCAATGGCTCTTAAATTAGGTAAGGAAATGTTAAGGGACAGAGGGAGGAGGTCATTCCGTTTCAGGCGGTAAGCGGACTGTTTCAGTCGTGCAGTGTTTCCTTTAGAGGTGTTGGTGTTCTACCGTTTAGTTTTATTTCCATCGGCCCATCTTAAGTATTTTATTTCCTTTCCCTTATCTCCCCCTTATTGTTGTTCCTCAGCCACAGTGGAGAGAGAGAGAGCTTAAGGTCCCCTTAAGTCCCACCTACGTGCCTTACTGTCACAAACAGAGAAAATATGAGTGCTGAACAAAATTGGTATGCATCAAACAAAAAGCAAAACAAAAGTTCAGAAAAATAAAAAAGCTTTAGAATATATAGTACCTTAGAGAGAGTCTTGGTTTAGCCTTCAGTCCACGTATGCTTCATAAATATTAGGATCTGCATGTAGTCTCCATTAGAAAGAACAGTGATTTCATAAATATAAGGCGTGTTAAGCCGTTTGAGACTGTACCGCTGCTTAAGGGCTATACAAATAACATTAAAATGAATTGATGTCATTCTCGAAAATGTTTAGAATATTTGACATCGTTGAGTGGTCCGAGTCTCTCCAGACTCCAGATGTGTAGTTTGCGTCGTCTGTTTACAGCCTCGTGCTGGTCTCTCCGTCCCGCTGTCCAGAGGTCAGTCCAGTGGCTTTACCTTAAAGCTAAGGAGTGCTGCTCCTGCCTCCAGGATTAAACACGTATATACCTGCGGATGTATTGGAACGCAGCCGCCTCTGTCCGTCCCCCGTCCCCCCCCGCACCGGCCGCGGTCCAAAGAACACACACACACACACACACATACGCACACAGACACACACACGCACACAGGCACACACACACACACACAGTCGTTCCGAGCTCTGTCCTACATTCAGTGCATACAGCTTACAATACAACATCATCATGTTCCACAACTAAATGCAAAATGGATTGAAAGGAGAGCTGGTTTAGTTTTTTTTCCTTTTCTGCTATTTATTGTCTTGGTAGTTTTTTTTTATTTTCTGTTATTTTATTTTACTTGTTTTAATTATTGTCCATTTCAAGACCTATTCACCACAATTGTGTTGTATGCTGACTGTGTACAATAAAGCCTTTGAATTTCTTATGGAAAATGGACGTGAAATGAGTGGTTCTTAACTAAATGCATCTTACAAAGTGTGACACTCTTTCTAGGGTACAGAAATAAAATAAAAAAATTTATGGCTAATTAAGCATCAAAAAATATTCTACTTCCAGCAGGGCAGTTAAAACACAGGTTACAGCATACACACATTTTAATTCAACTAATATTACGACACATTTTAATAAACCTAATATTATAACCTTGTTTCCTCCCTATCAGTGGCCAGCTTCGTTAGTGTGTCGAAGGTCATTAGTTGAATGTTTGTGTCTCTCTCTCCCCCTTGGAAGCTGCCCTCTCCCCCCCCCCACCCTCAACTCTATTTCCTAGGTTACCCCCTCCAGCACCACCCATAACCTGCTCTACACCCCCGCACCACCACTATGTCCTCATCCCTCATGGCCAGAGGTGGGTGGGTGTGTGTGTGTGTGTGAGAGCGCGGTTCAAATTCATCACAGGGAAAATTGCTCCCAAGAAGCGCAAACCCCCCCCCCCCCCCCCCAGACAAGGTAAGTAACCAACAGGAGCCGTGGTCTGAGGTGAATACCTGTGTTGTCCGGTGCAGTCTGCGCAGTGTCTCCTCCTAGGTCCTCAGATGGTCTGCGGCGTGCCCCCCCAGATCCGATCCGCCCCAGATGTGGGCGGCGTGTGTTCAGGAATGTAGTTGTTGTTGTGGTTGATGACGACGATTTCACATATGAGAAAAACTCCAAAGAAAAGTTCAACCACATGGCAATTGCCTTGTTTGTTCCGCAGACCATTTTTCTTGTTTTTGTCTCTAGGAAGAGACACAAGTCCATCTAGTGGTCAAGGAGATGCACTGCATGGTACTGTATCTTCTGTTCCATATACAATTTTTCAATATTCACTGAGACCGACAGCAGAGTTCATGAACACTTTCTTACCATTTTTTTTTCTTTCTAATAATTTTGTCAGTCTCACTGTTTCACCAAAGTATTTAGATGAGCAAGAATTGTATTGTGTTCATACAGATGTATCGCCCATTCACGCACTATTGTTCTCAAACCTGATTTAAGAACACATTCACTGGGCTAAAACCAGCTGCTGTTTTTCACAGCATATTTATTTGAATGTGGAATGGTGCAAACCCCAAAGTCTGGAATCAAAGCTCTTCTATGATAAGCTGTGCATGTCCTCCATGATTTGGGGGTCATTTTCTCCCCACTGATGCTGTAAAAATATTTGATCCGCGCATGAAAACAAACAAAGCTGCTGAAGGCGTCTCCCATCGATTTGTCTGAATGTTTTGATATCTCTTCACAGCGGTATCAATGATGGGCCTGCCCCCTTTCAACAAATTGTTTGATTTCAAAGACACTGCCTTTTTGAGGTAGCCTATAATCAAAGAGAGTATGTGTGTGTGTGTGTGTGTGTGAGAGACTGTGTGTGTGTGTGTGTGTGTGTGTGTGTGTGTGTGTGTGTGTGTGTGTGTGTGTGTGTGTGTGTGTGTGTGTGTGTGTGTGTGTGTGTGTGAGAGACTGTGTGTGTGTGTGTGTGTGTGAGAGACTGTGTGTGAGTGTGAGAGTGTGATTCTATGTACGTGTGTGTGTGTGTGTGCGTGCATGTGAGTGTGTGTGTGTTCAAGCGTGTGTGTGTGTGTGTGTCTGTCTGTGTGTGAGCATGAGTCTGTTTGTTTGTATGTGTGTGTGTGTGTGCAGCAGCAGGATAGCGTGTACCAGGTCATCGCCCCTCCCAGGTGAGCAGAGAGTTTCCCGGCAGGTAGACGCCGGTTCCAGAGGACGCTCCTCACTGGATGCGCCGCTTTATTCTGCTTCCTCTCTCTTCCTTTTCATTTGTATTTGTTTTTAGAAACATGGAATATCAATACAGCTTTTTTTTCTTTTTTTTTGGGTCCGCTTCTGAAATAGCTCGTGGCGTATGTTTTTTTTTGTGCGATGAACGCGGAGCTACAGACATATTAAGAGAGCGAGAGAGAGAGACACTCACTAGGGACGCGCTGCGAACGCCAGGAAGGCAGCAGCACCGCCGCGGCGGCGATCCAGCGCTCTCACCGCGCGAGAGGCGCTGTGTTTGAATCTGAATAACTTTAAAGGCTGCGGGTTAAACTCCTATTTAGAGCGGGGGCGGCCGCGCCGGACGGAGAGGGTCAGGTCAGAGTGTCGGCCTCCGTTTTGGTGACGACCATGTTGGCACACACTGACCTACGGAAACACTGCTGGACAAACTAGCTCTGGACAAGGACTGTCTGTTCCGGATGTGACTGAGGGCGGACATTTTGTGTGTGTGTGTGTGTGTGTGTGTGTGTGTGTGTGTTGGACATTGTGCTGGAAGAAAAGCTCTATCAATAGTTTGTTTAGATTCTCTCCATGGCCGACCATGTTTGACGGTAAATGTATATGTTACTATGTTACTATATTACTATCGTTATTTCTAATATCTTTATTGGTTATGGATTAAGGGATTGAGTGTGTAGGATTTGTTTCAGTCTGAAGTGGGACACACACACACGCACGCACGCGCACGCACGCGCACACGCACGCAGACCGGTGCGGCGAGTGTCTCCTGCTCTGCATGTTGTTAATCCGCAGCCATCAGGCGGGCTCCGAGGGGGCCCAGTAAACTACAAGGGCCCCTGCGGTGAGCCCAGCCTGAATAAAAAGCCAAGTGGCCCCACTAAAACTGTCAGGGGCCCTTAAAAACGCCAGGCGGGGCCCTCTGCCCCCTCCGTGGTCGGAGCCCTCAGAGGGGACCGCTTTGTAAAGACGGGTTTAAAGGCTCCCAGTCCGGACGGCTGGGACTGGGAAGCTCGGAGCCTTCCTGAAAAGCCCGGAAGGGACGGTGTTTACTCTTCTGGCCCCCTGTTTATTTATTTGAGTTTATATGTTTTTTTTAACAGACTGTTGAATATTGGAAACAAACGCTGTGTTAAAAAGGTTCAAACGAAACCCGATCGTCCCGGGGGCTTTACAGGTGGCTGGGGGGGGGGGGGAGGGGGGGGTAGCCTGTAAGCCTGTAAGCGCACTACAGCTAGCTGCCTACATGCACAAATATGTGCATGTCTTTGCTCCCTATTCTTACATGACACATGATATAAATTGCAAACGTTCTCGCAATGTTTTTTTTTAAATGATACTTTGGTTGAAGGTTCAATACTGATGCTGAATGTGTGTTCTTGCTTCTTGTTCAATCTAATGGTAAATGTTCTCTATCTGGTAAAAAAAAAAACATGTGAAACCTCATGTGCATCTAATGCATGAAATCGAATAACAATCATCTGGTTCATAACTACCTTTTAGTCTGTTCTCTAGCAAGAAGAAAACTAGCACTGTGATCCGTTTTCTGTTTCTGTTATTCTTGGGTGAGGGGGAGGAGGGGTGGAAAGGGGGGAGGGGGCAGGGGCGGGGGAGGAGGGGGTTCAGAGCGGCCGGCAGTTTTATACACTCCTAAGACGGCCGTATTTCATCCGTATGCCAGACTTCCGAGAGGATTTCCCTGCGTGTCACACGCACATGTGCTGGGCTCTAGTTAAAGGGGCGCGCCGGCCGTAAACGTGCCAGTAAGCTGTCCCCAAATAACCACATCTGTCAGTTCGACTTACAGCGGCCCTAAAGAGGCCCCGTTTGAAGACGCAGGGGCCCCGGGGAGACAACCTGTGCCCCCCAACCTCCCCGCCCCCCCCCCCCACCGCCTGGTCGCAGGGTCCCCTCTGATAGCATCGCGGTAGCATGCGGCATCATGAACACATTAATGCACGCGCTCAGAGATGTTGCGGGGCTCTGGAGCGATGTCACTGGCTGGGTGTCGGGTTTGTCCAATCGGCGCCCTCTCTCACACGGGATGATGTTGATGTAATGTCATTTTATAAGGTCCTTCACTTGCAAAAATAGTACTTGGCATTGTGTAGCGTCTTATCCTAGCTCTCTCTGTTGTAGACGGGGAATGGGTTAACCTAGTGATTGTTAGTGCTTGGCGCTTGGTTCTATGAACATCCTTACTGTCTCGACAGGGTTATATTGTTGTTTCTCTTTCTTCTGACAAATGTACTTATTGTAAGACGCTTTTGATAAAAGCGTCTGCTAAACGCCCTGAATGTAAATGTAACACGGCAATTCATGATTTCGTAATCCGGCCAGGCACTTGCTATAGAAAATGCCCGTACTGTACAACGTTCTCTGGAACTGTACATGACTCTGACTTAACTTATCAAACAATTTCATTCAAGTAGCTGCAATGGCCCGAACAGCCAAGCAGAGCCAAACAGATTTGGGGCCGGTTTGGAACTGGCCCAAGGTCTGTGGTGCCCTCAGATGGCATGGGGGGGGCACCACAGACAGAGTGTGTGTGTGTGTGTGGGGGGGCGGGGGGGGTGGTTAGGTTGGTCCTTCATGTTGGCGCTGAGCCCTGGATGGATTGGATTGCCAGGAGAAAGGTGTTGGATTCACTAGCTGTCGGTCTGTTTGACCATCGCTGCAACACGCGAGTTAACAAAGCTGTGAAGGGAAGGCGGAGCGGTTCTCTGTGTGGCGGGACTGGGTTCCAGGTTCTCACAGTCCAGGGGGGTACGCACGCACACACACACACACACACACACACACACACACACACACACACACACACACACACACACACACTAACACACATACACACACACTCATGAACACACACACACACACAGACATACACACATAGACGTACACACGCTCACACACACACACACACACACACACTCACAAACCCCCCCCCCCCACACACACACACACACACACACGGACCACGGGAGAGAGTGAGAGAGTGACGGCAGCGAGCAGAGTTTGGCCTCTGTCAGAACATGAGGTAAGCTGCTTAAGGGAGGATCCAAACATGTCTGATGCAGGTTTTACCTGTTGATGCGTTCTGTGGTGCACCACACACACACACACACACACGCACACAGAAAAGCACACACACACCTTACCACCTGACCATTTCTTTTCATGGTTCCCACGGCCGTCTCCCCCACCCACCATCAACCACCCCTCCTCCCCCATCCCCCCCCCCCCAACACGCACGCACGCACGCACACACACGCACGCACGCACGCACGCACGCACGCACGCACGCACGCACGCACGCACACGTGCGTGCGTGTGTGTGTATGCTCCTCAGCCGCCCGAATGTTGAATGTCGAATGTCCGTTAATGTCGGAAGCAGGACGGACGGACGGACGGACGGACGTATGGACGGAGAGATGAATGAGGCACAGAGCAGAGCGATGGAGGTCGGACAGACAGATGAATGGACCGAGGAGATATAGGAGCAGTTAGCCGGACAGACAGACAGACGGTTTGACAGTCTGGCAGCCGGTAACGCCGTCCTGCGTTACCGAGCGCTGCGTGCTGAGTGGTGAGCTCTGTACATTCCTCCGCTCGGCTCCAGACATGCGTTTTCATTTCGTCGGATCGATGCGGTAAAATAAATCTGGATGAAGTAAAACGGGGCCGCAGCAGCGTCGGCGGCGGCGGCGGCGGCGGCGGCGGCGGCCCCATTGTTTGGCCGTGTGTTTGTGAATGGGATCGATAGCGTGTGCAGAACGGCAGACCCTGGCCCTCGCCTTTCATATCCCACCCCGGCTCCTGGCTGATCAATAGCAGAGCAGGAATCAAAGAGGGCCTGTCTGCTGTCTACTCAGCAGACAACAGAATCAGCAGCCTTTGATGGTCCTGTCTGCACCCCCCCCCCCCCCCCCCCACCCCCCACCTCCAGCACACCCACCCACCCCCTCCTCCTCCTCCTCCTCCTCCTCCACCCGCACCACCACCCACCATAACCAGGTGAGCTTTGTCTGCGAGCGTGTGTGCGTGTGTGCGTGTGTGTGTTGAGCTGATGTGTCTCATATTTCATTCTCTCACACGCTGACAAACCCTCAGAAAGTGTTTTGCAGCAGACAAACTGCTATTTCTTTATTCAGATGTCGGAGGTAAATCGGGCGAGCTCTCCTCAGCAGATGGGCGGTCGTGTGGGCGTTGGGGGGGGGGGGGGGGGGGGGGGGCTGGGGGGGGTGGATGGCGTGCTCGTGGCGGGCTGCGTTGTACTGGCTGTGTGTGTGTGTGTGTGTGTGTGTCGCACCGGCCTGTGTTTTGTTGCTTCATAGAGTGTTTGTTGCACAAGGTGTGAAGGCTGCGTAGTTCGCTCCTCGTCCTGGGCTGTGATGTGTTACACTTTGTCTAGTTGTGTTAGCTGTGTTGAGTTAGCTGTGTTGGGCTGCACAGTGGTGTGTTTGTGTGTGTGTGTGTGTGTGTGTGTGTCTGTCTGTCTGTGTGCGGTGATGTGTGGTGTGTGGTGCGTGTGTGTGTGCGGTGGTTTGTTGTGGGTGTGTGTGTGTCTGTATGTGTGCGGTGGTGTGTGGTACTCGTGTGTGTGTTTGCGGTTGTGACGTGTGGTGTGTGTGTGGTGGTGTGTTGTGATGTGCACTCTGCTGTGTGTCTCCTCTGATCAGGTGTGTGAGTTTGAAGGAGACACCATCTTGCTACATGTTTGCACACAAGTACACACACACACACACACACACACATACACACACACACACACACACACGATGATAAAAGGATTAGAAGGCAATGATGCAATGTCTCACACCCTCGTACTTGTGTGCGTGTGTGTGTGTGTAGGTGTCCACACACGCACACACACACACACACACACACACACACACTGGAAAGACATGAATACCGACCAAGTGCCGGCACACATACTCATACTAAAATGATGACAATGCATATTTTGTCAATACACAAAATGTACACACACACACACACACACACACACAGAAGGAACAGGATGGGTTGAGCAGACACAGATGCTGATGAACCCCATGTGGGTTAACAGAGCAGGGAAACAATCTGCCTGCACATGTTAGCCTGTATGTTAACACGACATGTTCGGCGTCCTGCCATGGCTTTGAAGCAGTAGCATGCTGCTCCAGCCAAAAGATGTATTTGAAAAACCTTGAAACCATTACTTTACCACTAACCATTACCACTTTCTTTTTTTTTCCTTTTTTTTTTCTGCTGTCCTTTATCAACGTTTGAAAATGGCCAACAGCGACCGAGCAACAAGGAGAGGGTGAAAGCACCACCAGCTATCTAACAAGTCAGCTAGGCTAGCCTAGCTGACCTCCCCTTTCATTATCCATCAATTCTGCCAGATTAATATCTCACATGCCTGACTCACGGCAAACTCACTTCAGCTTATTTATTATCATTTTGCATTATTTTTTCCTGTTTGGATATTTTTTCACCTTGTGTGTGTGTGTGTGTGTGTGTGTGTGTGTGAGCTGTGTGTGAGCTGTGTGGCTTAGGTGTGTACGTGTGGCATTCCATAACTGAGAAAACCGTGTGTGCGTGTGCCATTGTGTTCCGTCAGAGGCGACGGCAACAGTAAGTAAAAACAAAGACGGCGTCGATATTCACATGAATAATAGTTTTGAGTTCTATCTCCTACGTCCTTCCAGAATCTCCACAAAGGAACCTGAGTGAACTCTAATGTTCCCCCCTGCCGCCGTCTCCCTGACAGCAGCAGAACCTTCTTTACCCGTGTGCGGTTAGTTATGCTGCGTGCCGCCCAATTTAACAAACACAGAGAAGTTATTCACACACCTCAATATTAATAGACAACGTGAACTTTACAGCGTTCCCTCCGTCACGTTGTTTTTCTCCAACCGCGGACGAGAGCGCGGCGGTAACGCACACACGCGCGCCGGGAATCGTATGCATTTATGCGAGTGGCGGAACACAGCCGCGCGGCGTGTCCGCCGACTCCTCCTTAAAGGCCAACATTAGCATACCGCTGGGGCCCGCCTCAAAGCGCCCGGGCTCCCGTTTAAGACCCCCGCTCCCGCTCCCGCTCCCGGGATAGAACGCCCTCACCCCCCACCCCCCCCCCCCCCCCCACCCCCCGTCGGCCAGTCAATCAGGCGGCCAATCAGTCACGCTGACGGGCCGACGGTAAGCCGGCAGGGAGACACCGTCTTAAGGGTGTGGGGGGTGGGGGGTGGGGGGAGGGGGGGGGTCCTCGGTACGTGGGCTCCTCGTCTGACCCCCGGTGTCTCCTAACGTCCGCCGCGCCTCTTTAGGGTCACATGACCTGGGTCTCCAGCACCGACATGATCTCCATACCCGCATGGGTACGTGTCACCCGGAACCCGGACCGGCGGGCTCTGGTTCTGGAGACCAGTGTGTGCGTGTGTGTGTGTGTGATTTTAGAGCTGCACGCTGGAGGTGTGGGCGCGTTCTACGCCCTCCCGCTCGGCGCCCTGGGGGTCCTCCTCCGGAGATCAACGGCTCACAGGCTCAGGGGGGGTCACTGGTCACTGAGCCGGCTCGGCGCTGAGCTGGCTCAGACCTGAGCCTGTCCGTGAGGGGGCTCTGATGCGGAGTGTCCCGGCCGTGGTCTCTGTGGGTCTGAGGGGTCCAGGAAGGGGGCTCTGATGGAGACTCACCGCGGTCCGCACGTCAAAGTTAAACCAATCAAATTTAAAAACAGTCTGTGTGCGTTCTTTCTCACACCAAAGGTGCAGAGCGGGTGACAGACACGTGTAGGAATGGGACAGTATTGTGGTTTTATCATTAGTGCACGGGGGCCAGTGATACTGACCCCAGGGCTGACCCCCACAGACCCTTTTATCCGACGCCACTCACACGACGGCTCACACACCCATTCACACACCGACGGCGGTGCCAACGATGCGAGGCGACAGCCAGCTCGTCGGGAGCGAGTCAGGGTGAAATTAGCAACCTTCCGGTCACCAGTCAACCCGCTCTACCGCGTGAGCTACACCGACCCCCCCGACCCCCCCCCCCCCCCGTCCACCTGCGGTTCCGTTACCTTGGTCAAGAACGTCGTCCTTGTCCACGTACAGAGAGCGATGTCCGGGTCATGAGTGAGAGAGCGGGGCGGTGGTTGGGGGGGGGGGGGGGGGGCGGGGGGGGCGGAGACGGTCGGGGACGAGGGATCCGTTCTCTACGCTGCCCTTCAAACCTGTGTCTCCATCCGTCAGCAAAAGACCCCGGACGCCTCTGACACCACCTCCACCTCCGCCCTGCTGCATCCGGGTGGAGGCGGGAGGGGGGGGCTTCAGGGGAAGTGTGTGAATGTGTGTGTGTGTGTGGGTGGGTGGGTGCTCGGCTAGCCTTTAAAGCTGGGCCCCCCTGCGTCTCTGATGCTCCTGATTAGTTTACAGTTTACTCCAAAATCAGCATAATAAGGCGTGGGCTGATTCTGAGGAGATCTAACGGCTCTCCCCCCACACACTGTCTCCCTGCGCTCGGTGCGTTTCTGTTTGTGTGTGTGCGTGTGTTTGTGTGTGTGTGTGTGTGTGTGTGTGTGCTTCTGTTTGTGTGTGTGCACTTCTGTTTGATTGTGTGTGTGCGTGCTTCGGTTAGTGTGTGAGTGTGTGTGTGTGTGTGTGTGTGTGTGTGCTTCTGTTTAATGTGTGTGTATGTGGTCGAGAGTGTGTGTGTGTGTTTGTGTGTGTTTCTGTTTGTGTGTCTGTGTGTGTGGTCCTCTGTTTGTTTGTATGGCCGTTTTTTTGTGTCTGTGTGTGTCCGCATGTGTGTTTCTTGTGTGTGTCTGTGTGCGTGCATCTATGTGTGTCTTTGACCCTGAGGCGTCAAGTCACTCGACGCATCTTGGATCTCTGCTGAATGCGCACACATAGATAAACACACTGTGTTATGGGCACAAACACACACCTACACAAACACACACCGACACAAACACACACACCCCCTCACCGGTTGAATCTTTGTTGCTCTGCTGGATCTCAGTGGAGGCTGGGAATCCACAGCCCCTTTAGGCTAGTCCTGGGGTGCATTTACACCACACACACACACACACACACACACGTATACCCCCGCACACACACACACACACACATACACACACAATCACACATGCACTCACAATCAGACACATCCACTATGAACATACAAACACAAGCAAACACACACACACATCCACTCACAAACACACACACACACACACACACACACACACACACACACACACACACACACACACACACACACAAGCAGGCCGTCCTAATGAGGCGCGGAACAGGCGTCGTGCAGGCGACAGAGGAATGGAACCTCCTCACCAAGGACTGACCTGTGGTGGTGGTGGTGGGGGGGGGGGGGTTGGGTGGGTGTGTTGGGGGGGGGGGTGCACCGCAGGGGGGAGGGGGTGGCGGCTGCACACTGATCTGAGGACTGAACGACACCGAGGCTGCTGCCGGCTCGGGAGAGAAGACCCACTGATTAAACGCCACCGCCGCACGGAGACTGAGCCTTCTTTCTCTCTCTCTATATATTTATATATATAAATATATATATATGTGTGTGTGTGTGTGTGTGTGTATATTTATATATATCAATGTTCCCCTTCTCATTGTTTGTTTGCTGTCTCCTTTGTTGTGCGTCCTCTGTGGAGACAGGCCTGTGGATCGGCGCCGTGCGTGGGGGGGAAAGGCTCCGCTCGTAATTAGCTGAAGCGACCCCCCCCCCCCCCCCCCCTTCCCCCTCCCCGAACCCCTTTGTAAGAAAGACGCCCGAAAAGTACAATTTCTAAAGTTTTTCTGAGCTGTTTTTTTTTGTTGTTTCCCGCTCCTCGAATGCGTTTCGCTGACATTCTACTTCACTTCGCAGATCAAAACCTCCTCGCGGTGGTCGGGCTGTTTTCGCGTTTGAGTCGGGGGAAACGCGGACGTCAAAACACGGCGCCCCTCCTGCCAACTAATCCGCTTTATCGTCGCAGAGCGGGAAAAGACTGCTGCCTCAGAAGACCGTGCGGACATTAACTAATGACATGTGATGATAATCAATGAAAGAGTGATTCCACTCACTGTTCAGTCCAGATATCTGTCTCTAATTGATCTAATTGATCTCATTTACCGTACCTTAGTGCTGCCAAGTGCAACACACTTCTTACGAAACAAGACATACAAAAAAACAAGACACCGTTTCCCAAATTGAAGCAGCACGCACATTAATCATCTTTTAAGTTAAGTCCCAACAGCCACCCAGAAATAAGTGAATTATTTTTTTATTCATTTTTTTTAAATGTACACGCAGATTTTCTTGTTAAAAAAAAAAAAAAAAAGTCCTCTGGATATCATTGATATCCAGGCAAGGCGAGCCAATCCTTGGGCCTGGGGGGTAAAGGTCACCCGGTTGCATCCTGGGAAACAGGGAGGAGGAGAGCCTTGCTTGGCCTGACTCTGGGACCTCTGGAGCAGCAGCCAGCTCTCCCCTCCTCCCTCCCACTACACTGGTGGTGGTGGTGGTGGTGGTGGTGATGCCACTGATGGTGGTGGTGTTGGTGTTGGTGGTAGTGGTGATGGTGCTTGTGGTGGTGGTGGTGGTGGTGAAGGGTTCGTCTGAGCAGGGCTGAGGCACAGCCTGGCACAGTGGCAAGGGTTCGGCCGCTCTGCCCGTCATTACTGGAGCTGCGAGGCCCAGTCGGGTGAGTCATCCAAGGATAGGCAGGGAAGCGGTGCCAGGCCCGCGGCGGCCGGCTCTGTGCACACTGCCAGCGCCGCGCGCTCCCAACGCCAGCCCTGGACGCAGGGTCATCCCCCGCAAACACAACACACACACACAGAGCAATTTGAGCGCCGTCTCCCTCGCCTAACTCCCCTCCGAACTGAGTTTCCAAACGGTAAATGGCTTCGCGGTGGCATTCATGAGGGCGGAAGACGGCGAAAACAAAAGGAGACGAAACGCCGAGCGCTGGAGGAGAAGGCTGGGCCGCCGAGCCGAGCTGTGAGGTCACGGCGAGCCGCGAGGTCACGGTTGGGGCGGCGCCCGTCCCGCCGCCCTCCAGCCCACCTCGGCTCGCCCTTGACTGGCCCCCGGGTTTGGCTCGGGCCTCGCGGCCGGCGAGTTCACGGAGGGGGCTGGAAGCGGGACAAGGGGCGGCGGCGGCAGCAAACAAAGGAGCGCTCACACCGGAACGCCCTTGAAGGACGGAGCCCAAGGTCTGACCAAAGGACAGACGCCGGCGCTGGAGGTCCGCTGCACGTACGTGTACTTTGTGTGTTGTTCTGCGCTCCCTATCGTATAGATGTTGGTATTGGGAAACCGCTGGTGAGGTACCAGCGTCTCTTTCGGAACCTCATTTGGAAAGCTAGGAACAGACGAGAGAAGCAGAAGGAAAAGATATTTGGGGCTCAGGAGGCAGAGCGGGTCGGCTCGTAACCGGAAGGTTGCTAGTCCGATCCCCGGCTCCTCCTAGCTGAGCGTCGAGGTGTCCCTGAGCGAGACAAGCTCACCCTCGACTGCTCCTGACGAGCTGGCCGTCGCCTTGCGTCAATGGGTGAATGTGAGGCAATATTGTAAAGCGCTTTGAGTGGCTACTGGTCACAAAAGCGTCGTATAAATGCAGACCATTTACCGTTTAGATGTAAAGAATACAAATAAGAGAATTAGAAAGAAACAACGGAAAGAGAAAAGGGAGGAGAGGGCACGCTGGCAGAAAGTGCATCTGAGCACAAAACGCTGCCCTTTGTGTGGCTCCGTCTGCACCTGATCTCCGGCCCGGCGTACGTCCTCCGCCTGAATCATTCATGAGCCCGAGAGCGGAGAACACACACAGGGGGGGGGGGGGGGGGGGGGGGGAGCGCAGAGCCGGGACGGACCCAGGATGGTTCTGCGGCTGTGTGTGGGGTCTGAGCGACACTGAGCCCAGAGCGCTGTGCTCCCCTGGTGTCACCGCCGGGTTCGGCGTTAATCTGCGGCTAACGACCGGCAGCGGTGTCCGGACAGGAGAGGACGAGAACGGAGGTGTTATGGAGGATTGTTTCTCTTACCTTATACTCGCGGTGCCCTTGAGAATAGCAGAAATGTGACACTATTAATATCCGTAAAAATATTCATTGCAATCATTGTTATTTTTTTCAGAAGTTGGCCTTGTGGAGACACTCAATTATGTATTACGTATAATTATTATGATTCATGCGTACAGTGTTAAACTGTTGGAAAGTCTGAGCTCAAGGCTGTTAGCTCGTCGCTAATTTATGACTTACTTGATTCACATACAGGTTGACTTTTCAAAAAGTTAATGGAAATGGGAGAAGCTAACAAAATGACGTATAATATATTCCATAGTTCTGCGTATTATCAATAATGTATAGTGTATTATGTATAATTGATGTATATAATGTTCTGCTTTAAGTTGGGTATTGTCTGCTGGACCGAGAGACAGATTCTTTTGTGATGGACTTCAGGTAAGCTGGAGAGACGAGGATGATGATGTGGATACCCTCTTGCATGTGGTCTGGTGAGTACAGGAAAAGGACATTATTACACAAATTGTTCCCAACATTTTGCATCGTGGAAAATCAACAAAGTACACCAATAGTGGAAGGCGTTCCTTTCAGTGACCTCAAATCCTGGGAATCCATGTTGTTTTTCCTTTCATTTTCTATTGGAATATGTAGTTAGGGGAGTAGCAAATAAATGCCATTTATTTTAACTGTAATAAATATCAACCATTTCACTCAAGGTAATTATACGTGTTGTTGGTTGTTTTCTCTGGTTAATTTTTCTCTGGTGTTTCTAATGCAAATATGTCTTTAAAACTTGAATGCTGTTATACTGATAATACCATCACCCTTCACTAGATGCACTGTTCCTATCTGGACAGAACAGCTTCAGTCAAAGCCACCCCGGCCTCACAGCCTCTCGGATGAGAATCTCTCGTTACATATTCATCAGTAGCTCTCCTAATGCCCCTCCCCTTCAGGTGTGGTCAGACCGAAGCACCTGATTGGTTAAGAGCCATCCGGTGGGCGGGCTGCTCACCTTTTGTGCCAACTGTCACATTTTGCCAAACTGTTCTCTTCCGGAGTTTCATATTTTCCCATATTCCAGAGTTTCGCGGTGTTTCCACGCAGTGGTGTTGAGGTGTTTGTGAGGAACACAATGTTGTGTTTATTTGTTCCGTAGCAGAACTGTTGTTGCCAGTATTTTTCCACAATACAATACCTAGGGAGTGAGGGAGGTGCAGAAAGGGCCACCTATGAAATATGTTTTCATAATTCACAATTATCATTTTTGGGGCCCCCAACATAATTAAAACTAACAATAAAAATCAATGTAAACATAAAAACTGTTGCATGTTGGCGAAACAGTGTATTGTATTGGATCAAAATCTGTAGTTGTAAATGTGTCCATACATCATTGTCCTGACTTGGTGCTTTAACCTGCCTTGATATCTCCACTCGAGAACAAACTCACGACTTGATGTACTAAAGATTGTGAATGCATATGTATATGTATATATGTATAATGTATAATGCATATGTATAATATAATACTCCTTCCACATTATATACACACAGATAACATTGCGTTGTCTCCTCTACAATATACACAGTACCCAACAACACACACTGACCACCGGGCAGCGGTGAGTTAGAACACTTTGGTTGAGATCCGGAGTCTTTGTCCTTCCCAGGCGCTCTCCTCCTCCTCCTCCTCCTCCTCCTCCTCCTCCTCCTCCTCCTCCTCCTCCGGTGTTTTCTGGTATCCGGGAGCAACGGATGCCCACACCACGCCTGTCCGTCAAGCCAGGGGTGGGGGGGGGGGGGGGGGGGGATGCCACGGAGAACAACCCGTTCACACCCTCCCTTCTGCCGGGCTGGCGGCCGCGGCCACGTGCTCACAGGGGCGAGAGACGCGCGGAGAGACA
>NW_028176843.1:0-14757 GCF_964030765.1 Micromesistius poutassou
GCGGTACGTCTGGTACAGCGGCTCTGGAGGGACAAACAGGACCACGGGGGAAACAAAGGCAGACGGGCCGTTTGAGGAACGTACTAGGTACTGGGCATGGTGCATTGTGGGTACAAAGGAGAATGGAGAATGTTGTTAACTGAGAAAGAGTATATATATACATACACACACACTGGTATATAAATTGATCTTAGTTATATTTTCACCCCAAAAAAGGAGGCAAAATTCTCTATAATTATTTCAAAAAATCCACGTCCATATGTTTTTAATCAAAAAGACGTTTTGCAAGAGATTAACCTTGGATTTGGTGGAATCACATTATCCTTTTCGATTATGCAATTTTAGAAAACAAGGAAGTGAATTCGTAAAACACTTCAATGACCTCATGACCTCAGTGTGTGGAACCACTTCACCTTATCTGAATTATTACACCAATACATTACCTACCAATAAAACAATCCTACCAGCCCTAATAGCTAGAATGCCCTAATAGCTAGACAACTTTGCTCTTTAGTTTATAGTAGTAAAGATAAACAGTGGAACCATATAAAATGTACCTTAAACACAAATAAGCCTGTTTAAGACTTGAGCAACAGTGATACAGTATACCTCATGGTAAAGCGCCTACAGGGGACTTTTAGACACAACGGTTTCTATGAGCAGCTTTGCGATCCATCTCTGCATTCTGCTGCAGGTTGAGTTACAAGGTTGAGTGGGTTTGACAATAGAGTGTGTGTTTGTGTGTGTGGAAGAAAAAAAGACTGTTGATCACAAGGTGTGTGTGTGTGTGTGTGTGTGTGTGTGTGTGTGTGTGTGTGTGTGTGTGTGTGTGCGCGTGCGTGTGCGCGTGTGTGTGTGTTTACCGTCCTGCAGCCTCGACCATTTGAACGAGGACCCTCTCCTAGGCGGAGCGACCGGGCGCCTGAGGAGAGGAAAGGAAGGAAGGAAGCAAGGAAGCAAGGGAGGAAGGAATAGAAAGGCGTGAAAGACAGAGAGAGAGAGAGAGAGAGAGAGAGAGAGAGAGAGAGAGAGAGAGAGAGAGAGAGAGAGAGAGAGAGAGAGAGAGAGAGAGAGAGAGGTTAGTCAGCGTAGAATCAGCTTTAAATAAATAAAGAACAAATATGGCAGAAAAATCCCCAAAATCTAAAAACGATCCACCAAATTAAAATCCATAAATCTAAGATGGGAAAATGGGAGTGGATTGTGGTGAATTAACAACTCACGCCTCTTCCTCCTCCTCTTCCACCTCCTTATCTTCATCTTCTTCAGGACACCCATTCTCTTCTACGAGGAGAGAAGGAGAATCCAGAGAAAAAAAAAATCACACATACTGCTACGACTGTATAATAAAGTTGCATATCAGATACAGCACAAGTAACACTGAACAGTACCCAGCAGAGTTGGCAAAATATGGATGTAATAACGAGATGATTAGATTTGAATTGGATTTTTGGAACATATTTCCCAAGGCAGTAATACTCAAGTGAAATGACCAATGACCGCCGCTAGTTTTCACTATCATTACAATATCATTTCTCCAATCATGTCTTTATTTTTTATGTACCAGGGCACAGATAGTAGCTACACCTACGAAGATGAGTCTACTTAGATTAGATTGATTCGATTATTAGTGTAATGAGCAACACCTGGGTTGGTCCTTCGATGAAGCCTCTGGGAAAAGGGTCTAATGACCAAAAAAACAACCTCATGAGGGTCGATTCTATTGGCTAACATTTAAGTCACTCAATTCACAGCGCAGACCCTTTCACAGGGGCGTCGCCGTAGGGAAAAAACACTAGGGCGTCACTCAGAACACTACCGACCGGTCTAGGGTCAGTCTGGGTTAGTCTGCGGCCCGCGCCGCCCCACAGCCAGCGCTACGCCGGCGCTCTCTGTGAAGGGCGGGGGGGTTTTCTAGGTGACTGACGGCTGCTGCTTCACCTTTCATGGAGGTGAGGGAGAGGGAGGAGGCGCTGCTCAGCCTCCTGGGGTCCGTCCTGGGGGGCGGGAGCAGCGGGGCCCTGCGGTGGAACATGGGGCTGACGGGGGGGGTGGGGGCGGCGGCGGTGGCGGCGGCCAGGTTCCGCGCGGGCGTCGGCGGTGGCGGTTCCGAGGGGGCGGGGCGGCTGGGAGACAGCGGCTGCTGCAGCGCCCGCCACTCCTGCGCCGTGGGCTGCGGGAGGGCCACGCCCCCGCCCCGCGGCACCAAGGGTACCCGCTCCGGGATGGGCGGGGCCGCGTCCTCTGCGCCGCCGGCGGGGGGGGCGGGGTCGGCTTCCAGCTGGAAGTCCGAGGTGGGCTCCGAGAGGCTGGGGGACAGCTTGGTCCGTCTCTGGGGCTTCCTCACCCGGATCAGGGGGATGTCCAGCTCCCGACAGGAAGCGGGCGTGGACGACGACGACGACGACGGCGGCGGCGTGGTCTGCGGCAGCGTGGACTCGTAGATGCTCTCCTCCTCCTCCTCCACCTCGCCCGGCGGGGGTCCCAGCTGGGCCAGGGAGGAGTGCGTGCGCTTGGCGGGGACGGGGGGCGAGCGGGGGGCGTGCTGCTTGAGGAGGCTGTGGAGGCCCGGGTCGGAGCGGCGGCGGTGGGTGTCGCTGATCACCGCGTTCAGGGTGTGGTGGAACAGCGCCTTCCTTGCCCTGTCGCCGGCCTCCTCCCCCTCGCTCTGGCCCTCGCCCGCCCCGTCTCCCTCCTCCTCCCCTTCCTCCTCCTCCTCCTCCACCACCACCACCAGCACCTCCTCCACCTCCTCCACCTCCGCCGCCTCCTCCTCCTCTACTTCCTCGTCTTCCAGCCCAGCCCCGTCCGACTGGTCCACCCCCTCCCCCTCCCTCTCCCTCTCCCCCTGGTGGGAGGCGCCTAGCACGGGCACCCAGACCAGCCGCATGCCGGGCCGCTGGAAGTGACACACGCAGCCGCACCTGGGGGCGCAGGTGGGGCCGAGGGCGCGGTCCCCGCAGTGCTCCGCCTCCGCCCCGCCTCCACCCGGCAGCTGAAGCTCCACCTCCTTTCCATCAGGGGCTGAACGAGGGAGAGAGGGGAGGGGAGGGGAGGGAGGGAGGGGGGTGGGGGACGTAATGGTTATTCAACTCATTTTTTACATCACATGACAATGGAGGCTTGCGCACGTAATGTATGAATCCTATAGTGAACGAAGCATTTTGGTGTTGACGTCGATCCCAACTTCAAGCCCTTGTATACCATGTTAGAAAAGGCCTGTGGACTGTGTTTTTATGACCTAAATACCTAAAACATAAAGCAATTAAGGTCAAGACAGGCCAGTTAGATCTCATAGGAATAATACAAAAAAACAACTGCTGAAAGACAAAGTTAGATTACCATGATTTCCTTATTATTATAGTCAATACTGACAGGTAACCCAAATAAGGAACTGATGAAGAAGAAAAAGTGGAACCTGCTCATGTGGCGGGACTTGTGCACGTGGACATATGAGCGAACAACCACACACATGCACATACACAACAGAATACACAGAGCACACACACACACACACACACAGGATATATCTAAACACCTATCGATGTCCATTAGGGGCATTTAATGAACAATAAGGGAGGCTTTCCAGCTAGCTGATAATAAGCCAATTCATTTGTTCTACGGATTTAACAGCAAATGTAAAAACACGACAATGACAGTACGTAAAAACGCAACACGGACTCAGAAATTAATTAAAACCACTCCTACCTGATCGGCCTCCTTCAACGCCGAGGTCGTTGCCCTCCTCCCCTCCAGGGGGCGCACCCTGCGGCCGGGCCGCGTTGGCCCGCTTGAGCCGCCGGCTCTGCTTCTCGGGCAGCGGCGGCGCCTGCTCCGCCTCCTCCACCCGGGCCGCGCCCAGCTTGGTCTTGGGCTTGGGCTTCACCGTGGGGGCCTTTTTCACCGCCTTGGGCTCCGGGGGGGCGGCGTTCACCGCGGCCTGACTCTGGCTCAAACTGTCCACGATCTTCTTGACCTTCCCGGCGGGGGCGGGGGCGGGGGCGGGGGCGGGGGCCTGGGCGGGGGTGACCTCCTCGTCCTGGGCGGGCGGGTCACCGCCGTCGAACGAGGGTTTGGGCGGGATGGTGGGCTTGGGTTTGCCGGACGACGGGGCGGATATGAACAGAGACGACATGGCGATTGCGAGCAGACGGTCCAATCAGAGGCCAGGACTAGGGGGAGAGGTCTGTGACGGGAGTCAGTGGGGGCGTGTCCTCCTCATCCTAGGGTCAGAGAGACAAAGTATTTTTAATGTCATCTTTAAAAACTTTGATGCAGCCCCGCTGAGCTCCCGTAACAAAGAAATGACAACTGCAGCTCCCCGGAGTTAAATATAAAACATTTTTGTCCAGCCCGGAAGATAATCATTAGACAAAGCCTTTTCTTGGCCAGACTTCTTGGCTCAACATAAGGCCTGCGACCGTGTCTGCGCTGTCCAATCTCCCAGCGGAAGCGCCACCCAACGCATATATAGACTTTGGACTGCAAGGGGAGCACACCTCTTTCCAGGAGCATTCCCGAATATGAATCCCAGAGTTGTAACGACAACGGCGTGCAATGACGTCCTTCTGCTCTCCCCCTCCTGGCTACTACTGACTACTGACTAAGTCGTTGAAGTATATTTGACTGCATAGGGAAGCAATTACCATAACAAGTCTAACGGTAACACTTGTGCTCATTTACCCATTTTTTGTTGGTTTTCTTACTTCCGATCCCTTGGAAATGATGTGATTATCCCTGAGATGGTTTACATCTGATTGGCCGGATGTTTAGAGGCAGGTCTCCTGGAGGTAGTTGTTGACGTGCGTCAAAGCCGCATCTGTTACAACTATTTAACTGCTGCTATAAACAACAAAGGCTTGTGAAAACGATTTTATTTGCCATACAGTCGCACTTTATAATGCCCCCATCATTGTTACCGGTCATAGTTGTATAAAGCCCCTCCGTGGAATTGAGGAACTTTCACCTTTGTGGTCAAAGTTGGCTACATTCCCAAACAAAATGACACCGTCACGTGAGGTCACACCTTTCTTTCACATCAAAACATCTGTTTGAAACCAATTGCCGACATACATCCAGCCTTGCAAAATGTATAGAGGCACTCTGACTTTTTATTCCACATGCAAAACACACATGACCATATAAAGCCTTTGGTCAAAAGGCCCCAAGCACTGTGGCTATAAAAGGCCTCACCCACTCCCCCACACACCCCCGGCCAAATGGCCAGTCGCCCACTCAGCAGACTGTCCCTTACAGCATATGCAGGCTCTCTGATATGCAGCAGCAGCAGCTGATGGAAGCATTTAGTCATCCAGACAAACGTCGAAGTCGGGATGGTTTCAGGGCGTACGGAAAGTCATGTGGGCTAGACTTGTGGTGGGCGACTCCCAGCCAACCCCGTAGGTTTTGGGTTCGATGCCCGACGGCCTCAATGATGTATGAGTGAGATGTCAAACTGCTAACATGGCCCTTTAACTACCCCGTCTCTGGGTTCTCTCTGTAGGTTGCATTGGGCAAGACCGACTCCTATATTAATTATAATAACAGAGAGCAGGAATAGATTGCGTTGAGAGAGGAGGCCCTCTCCCTGTAACTCATTCCTGATTTGTCTATAAACTCACCGCACTACCTTGTTGTGTAAAGGGATCGCGTCAGTGATCGACCGATATATCGGCCTGCGGTTTTTTTTGGCATGATTTACAGACAGAATGTCTGTAAAAATGTTCCTTTTTTAAATTGAGACTTGTTACATTTGTTATCATCATCGTGTCATTTTTATGATGTAAATTTAGGGAGCAAGAGCAGTATCGGCTCCAAATATCGGCTCAAGAAAATCAGTATTGACGTATTGGTTATCGGCTAAGGCCGATAAAAGAAAATCGGTATCTGTCCTAAAAAAATCCATATCGGTCGATATGGATATGGATCTAATTTCAGATTATCTTTTTCATATCCCCGTCATATCTTCATGTTGTTTTGTTTTTGGCTCTTCGCAATAACATTGGGTCAAAAGAAGAGAATAGCCTTTGTGAATTTTTTTGATTACCCATGGAGTTATGGTGAGGTGGCAGAGCGTTGAAGCTATGAGCCAACGGCTGCACACAATGAACAGCATGTCGGGATTCTCTCTCTGTGTTGCCTTCCTCTCTTCATCAAAAGCACAGCAGGCTGAGACCGTTTGCCTTGCTTGGGACGCCGTGTGATTGCCAAATATTAGCAACAAACCGCTCTGGCTCGTCCGACCGGTTTCGACGGCGGATGGCTGGCGTGCCGCGAAGTGACACCGCGAGAAGAAGAAGCAGATCCAGCGTCACTAATGTTGCATTTCAGACCGTTTTTGTCTTTCTTCTCTCTTGGGGAGAAAGTCTGCTACGTCAACCACAACAACAAACCAACACGTTGACTCGCCAACATGACCTCTCTACACACACACAGACACACACACAGTTATTATTAAATTGACAAAGAAGCATATCATAAACTTGATAAGGCAGGGCAAACAGTCAGCCATTCCTTTCACACTCAGCATAGGTGCATAAGATATGCAAACAATTCCAAACCCTTAGCAAAACAGGTTTTGTTCAGTGAAGACTAATCCTTTCAACAGCCTGTCTCTAACATGTGTGAGTTAGTGAGTGAGTGAGTGAGTGAGTGAATGAGTGATAAAGACTGTGTGGTGATCACGAGGTGCATGATTCCATTCACAACAACATTAGCCCCTCTGTCTTTCAACCAACACCCCCCCCCCCCCCCACACTCCCCCCTAATAGCCCTGTGTGTCTCCCCCATGCTTCCTTGACCTCATTCACTCAAGTGCAACTCTGTCCATCCGGTCCCATAGACTCAAGTCTGAGACTCAGATTAGGTCAGTGGGGCAAACTCATTCACTCCAGCCAGTAAATGCACTTCTGGATCAATGAGGGGTAAAGGATGCCGGGTAAGCCCGGACCGTGACACGTGATCACACTCACTCTCTCTCTCACACACACACACACACACACACACACACACACACTAATGAACCTTCAAGATCCAGCCTAAGCACTTAAGATTTTACTCACATCCCTAACCCTGATTGTGTATGTGTGCATGTAGCCTACTGTATGTGTGTGTGTTAATGAGTAGGGGGCTTTAGGAGAAAGCCCCTTCCTGGTGACGTAATGCACGACTGGAAATAGAGTGTGTGTGTGTGTGTGTGTGTGTGTGTGTGTGTGTGTGTGTGTGTGTGTGTGTGTGTGTGTGTGTGTGTGTGTGTGTGTGTGTGATATGCTCCACGTTGGCCAGGAACTCGCCGAGCAAGAGGAAGAGGAGAAGGTGTGTCAGGGACAGAAAACGACACATTGGCCCAGTCTAAACCAAAATACGATTGTTTCGGGAAAAACGTCACGAATGGTTGTCAGTATATACTTAACAAGGGACGTAGTGTACTGTAGACCAATGTTATAATGACGCCTATTTAGTTTAACATCACGTCTCGTGGTTTAGTGTAATGAATAACGTGTTGTAGATTTTTTTTTTTTTTAAGTGTGCAATGATTAAGTCAGGAACTTGCGGGGAGAAAAGAAAAACAGTGGTCTTGAAGCCAGGCTAACAAATGTCATATATCGGTAGAGCTGCTGTATTTCCAATACATGATCAACCGGGTCGCCACCTGTCAAAACCCCTAAAGTTGGAGAAAGACAGTAAGGTTATACACTCACCGAGATCCAATGGGTCACTGATGTGTCCTCTTCTATTTATCCTACCATAGTAGCTCACCAAACGTGTTCGGGATCATTTACAACATTGTGTCTTTCGCTTCAAATCCTCCTTCGATCACCAACCCCGCAACCACGTTAACTTCTTCCGTCCCACGGAACGCGAAAAGTAGAATCGCCCCGTCTGCACTGTGGGCGAAAACCCGGAGCCAGCGCTATCCTATCGTCCTAAACGCGATTAATCCACGCACGCTTGCTTTCGGTATTCCTTGTTGTCTCCCTGGCCGACGCGATGTCTGCTGTGAACCCATGACCGGGATCATCCGTCGTTACGTGTTCTTTGTTAGCAGCATGTGTGATGCGAGCCAGACCACAGCACCCAGTACCCCTCCTCCTCCTCCTCCTCCTCCTCCTCCTGCTGCTGCTACTGCTGCTGCTGCTGCTGCTCCTGCCTCTCTCCACCCTTCTCCCACCATTGCTAGATTGCACGGCCACTGGGCCGGGCGTTATTGGTTCCACACATCAGTTTGTATTTTGTAGCACTTTTCCGGTCCACTTGATCAATAAACTACGATTTCTTCAATCCAATGATGGGAGTGTAACAAGACAACAAGGCTGGATGAGAGGTCTGGGAGAAGGATCCAAACAGGTGCACACAGCAGGGATGGAGGCGTGGTCTGCAGACAGTGGATGTATGGAGTCCACACGTTGCTCACCCCCCCATGCCCCCATGTCCCCATGTCTACTGGCAACTATAGCGTATTAGTGCCGCCTAGCGTCGGGTCAGGGGATAGACGCATAACCTCACCGCTTGACAGAAGCCGAGAGTTACTGCTCTGTAAAAATACACTGTAATTGTGAACATGGGTGGGAAAAAAAAGCAAAGCTCAATGGAAACCTGCTGTATTTACACAACCAGTTGTATTTGCGATGCACTGCCAATACAGTAGACGTTTTGAGGAAAATAGTAAAAGCAACTCAAGAGGCTGGTATCAGCAAAGCATTGTTGCGGCTATTATGAATGAGAAGTAGACCCGGACAGTTCGCCAGACGCGCTAAG
Organism: Micromesistius poutassou; assembly: GCF_964030765.1. Taxonomy (NCBI): domain Eukaryota; kingdom Metazoa; phylum Chordata; class Actinopteri; order Gadiformes; family Gadidae; genus Micromesistius; species Micromesistius poutassou. The sequence continues at coordinate 8,758 of NW_028176843.1, forward strand.
TTGTCAAATGTGCCCAGTATACCACATGACCATTGGTTCATTAATTCGGGGTAAGGCATACAGATGATTTTTAATTGATGTATCGAGCAACGCAACAGCCAGCAGCGAACATCAAAACGCGGATCTAGTTTACCTGGATGCCTGCGCATCGATACTGCGGCATTTGCTCCCTCCGTGAGTCACAGCGCGCGTGGTATCCCTCCGCGGCGGAGGAAATGGCCCTAGACCAATCACATCTGTGCTGAGGGAGAGCGTGTGTTTACACCATCACCTGTCAAACAGAGAAGCCCTGCTTTATTTTCATTCTGTAAGGTAAAATATCCTACATTTCTATTTATCCACAGCTTACAGGACTCTCTTGTATATTCCTGACTATGAACGTAGATGTTGAGGGGAAAATACAAAAAGCTTGTGTCAGCGAGATACGCGCCGTCTAGCTAGCTAGCCCTAGCTGTGGCTGGTCGGGTTTGTTTTCTAGCCGATTGTGTGTGCATGCCCGCGGCTGTTATCACCACCGCCTGGACGGGTCTGCTCCCGGTGCGCGATTGTATGCATTGCAAACAAACACGTACATCGTGCATGTTCTGGGGGATGGAGGTGGATGCGGTGCGGTTGGGTTGGGAGGGGGGGGGGGGGGGGGGTGTTTGTTGATGTTATCCCCGCCCCCCTCCCCCCCACCCACCCACCCACCCTCTATCCCTAACCTGCTGGCTTCACAATACACAGTCGCTTGAAACAGCAATCACACAGCTAGCGCGCTGGTAGAGATGCATCGCATAGAGTCCTCCAGCAGAGCTACGCATGGAACCGCAGAACGTGGTGTTTTGTTGACAACACCGTGCATGCCCAATGGATACGGCTACCAACTAAAAGTTAACTACATCAGACAAACCGAGCCCCAGCCCCGGCCCCGGCCCTTTCTTCGTATACAACAGGATTGTTTGCTGTTCATGTTGCCCGAGGTGCCAATTACTGCTGTTCTTCGGGTCCCCAGAGACAGTGGTCTCTCTAACGTTGGCTTGTGTGCGCTGGTGTGGCGCGCCTGTGTGTATTTTCTGCTTCATACACTCACACGCACGCACACGCACACTAAGACACACAGAAACTGGCTTTAAGGTACCAGGGGCAGAATTTACCTGGGGAAGCGTCTCCGTTCTGTGGTATAAATGTGTGGCCTCCTCACCTGCACGTTGTTTTTACCAGGTTACAGAAAGAAATGTAATTAACAAGAGACACTGATATGAGGGACTGAAGGAGGAAAAGTGGGGATAGGAAGGAGCAATAGGAAGGAAAGAAGCCATCGTCAGCTGTTATCCCAAATTCAGTGTGCCCGACCGGACTGTACTGGTCAACCGTACTTTATCAGTTAATGTCTCTTGTGCCTACAGGAGCAGAACGACCGACTCACACTGAAGCGACTACAGTAGCTATCAACTGGACGGACTCTCTGGCAATCGACCATTTGCAGGTAAACTTGTAATCAAGCTTGCTGAACAAATGTGTATCCACTGTTCAGCTTGAGGCTATTCAAATTCTGTTCGTCTGCTTTGCATTTATAACGACGGGTTGGTTTACATTGGGTTCTAAGTGGTGGTACCTGGATGACGAAATCTCTCTCTCTCTTCCGGTGATAATTGATTGGCAGAGGATGGACTTGAACAAAAAGTTAGATATTTAGTTTGGTTCACAAATCTGTCAGGAAAACTATGGCTTGTGTTAATTAGTTACACATTTAATACAAACAAAACAAGTTTCACGTTTGCAATCAAGACTTCTTTACATGTGATAAGAATGACAACAATAATCACAACATAATAAGCATTTTTTATTTATTACACTGTCATAAATACTGCGGGAAATATTAAGGTAATGCTTTAATGTAAATTACACAATATACACCTACAGCATGCGATGCTTGCATCCCATGCAAGCTTTGTAGACTATGCCAGAGTATACGGATGAAACAACGACTGTATAAAACGAAATACTATGAATCAGAAGTAAATAATAGCAATTAACAGTAATTGGTTTTGTAAACCTGCATGAAAAATCTGAAAACAAAGCAAACAAGAGCTGTGGTCTAAAGTGTACAAACCATGTATGTACGCTGCCATTTTATTTGTGTTCTTCTTGTGTACCACCGTTCCCCAGTGGACTTGTATCTGTGTATTGTTGGAGTGCTAATTGGGGTTTCTCAGGTGCAGTGTGTGTGTGCATGCGTGCGTGCGGTGCGTGTGGTGCGTGTGGTGCGCTGGAGTCACAGAGGGCAGCTGATGCTGTCCTTGATGTGCTTTGCTAGACTCGAGCCTCCCTCTAAAGCCACACTCTAGTCTAGTCCTCTCCGGGTCCACACACCACAGGTCAGACACACAGAGCAATGCATGGAGTTAGGTATTGTTGAAGCACATTTTTGATGTAGGGTTGAATGCTTTTTTTCTGACACAGAGGTTATTGGGGCAATCTTGTTATTAAATGTAAATATGTACGGGATGTAAAAACAAGTGTTGCAGACCACAAAGTAATGGGTCTGCTCCGCTTATGTACCAGGGGCTATGCCAGGGCACTGGTAGTAGATTATGCTTTTAAAGATAAGACACATTGACCATGAACCCTATTCACAGACCTCTAATAGTATTTAATCGTTTAAGTAAAGTACAAACACCAGCAAACATGAGCAGCTTCAGAAATTAAAATAATTGCTTTGTGGATTGTAATTACTGAATACTTAGTTTTCCTACTCGGCTTGTCCGATAAAGCAAGCAAATGCCAGACTCCACTTAGGACTCGTACATAATGGAATTTGCTATTATGTATGACATTTTATAGACGGAATGACGGATCGATTCATTCATCACTCAGAAATAATTATCGTTAGACAAACTGCCGGATGATAATATGAAATATATCTAAAATAATCAGGCGCATAAAAATACTCTGTCAATTGCAGGCTGGCCCTGATGGATTTTTCCCATAACAGTGTATCAATAATTGTGCTTCTTGTAATCTTGTGTTGCTCTCTAGCGGAACAGCGGTACCAGTCTCGAACCATGAGCTCAGTGGCAGTGTTGACACCAGAGAGCTTTGCTGAGCATCGCAGTGGCCTCAAAGACCAGGAGCTGACAGGTGACGCCTCGCTTAGTTCCCCTCTTCCATCTTGCGTGTATCCCACTGCTCCGCGTAATCTGGGAACAGCACCAGCACACAGGTTAAAGATGCTGTATGTAGGATTTAGCAGCAACAATTTTTGTGTTTAAAAAATAGCCATAGCCATCATTGCTCCGCTATTAGTTATCACATGATATGAAATGCTCTGTTAAATATCTGCTCCGGCTGACTGCGCGCCTGACTCTGTGTGCGGCCATTTTAATTTGATACCGCTACTTAGCTCTGGATAGGCGGCTTGCCTTGTCAATCACATGTGTGTGCACACAGCGTGTTCATGGCTCCACCACAGGGAGCCTCAATGGAAGAGGAAGTGGCTTGGTTTCAAAGTCTCTCTCTATCTGGCTGTTTCTGCCATCGCTCTCTCCAGCACCTTTTCAAATTGCAGAAGACCCGCAGCTTGAGCTGTCATTTTGACAGGCCGTGTTTTTTTTTTTACATGAACCTACTTGATATTCCCATGACTCTCAAACACTCCAGCTGCATCTGCTCTCGACCAATCCACACGCAGCTTTTCTTGCGTGTGAATCATATTAGCATATTTGATTGGCGTGAGGCACCACAACCCCACCACTGTAGCGTTACTTTAACAGAGGTTCAACAGAGCGATTATAATGCAAATATGTGGAGTGGCTACTAATGTAAGGTTATATGCCTGATCTCAATGATGTTTTATTCCACCACCAAAGGAACTTTGTGTGGATATCTTTTGAAAAATTGCAAACCTTCCACACTCCAAAAACTAAAAACACAGTAACTTACCCAGAACATCAGACTTATAACCGTTATACCCACGGTTTAATCCGTTACTTTAACAAATGCATCTCTACATTTGTTCTTTATGGGGTCGTATTCCCACTCTGAACTATTTTCAGCACTGAAATCGAATCTCTAGAACCAATCTGTTGTTCATTCTTCATCGCCGCTCTCTCTCTCTCTCTCTCTCTCCCTCTCCCTCTCCCTCTCTCTCTCTCTCTCTCTCTCTCTCTCCCTCTCCCTCTCCCTCTCCCTCTCCTCTCTCTCTCTCTCTCTGTCCCTCTCTTTCTCTCTCTCTCTCTCTCCCCCCCCTCTCTCTCTCCCTCTCTCTCCCTCTCTCTCTCTCTCTCCCTCTCTCTCTCTGGCTCTCTCCTCAGGCTGCGTGCCTGAGGATGAGGCCTACATCCCCACCTACCTGGAGGCCTTCCCCCCCCCTGCCGGAGAAGAGCGCCGCGGAGGCCAAGGCGGGCGAGCCCGGCGGCGCCTGGGGCTCCAAGATAAAAGCCCATCAAAGCCTCCGTCATCACCCAGGTGAGCACACACAGGCGCTCTCGCACACACACACACACACACAAACACACATTGACACAGGCACGCTCGCACACATGCACCGGCACATGCGCACACACACACAAAATACACATAGTTGTATAGTGTTTGCATGCACGCAAACGTGCATGCAAACACACACAGGAGTACATAGGCACGTATGCACAGGAGCACACACACACACACACACACACATAGGCACGCACACACATGCACGCCATCACACACACCTCATAAACACACTTGATGTCCCTCACGTTGATGTCACTCTGCATTGAGTCACTCTGCAGAGTGCGTTGACGTCACTCTGCATTGAGTCACTCTGCAGAGTCACGTTGACGTCACTCTGCATTGAGTCACTCTGCAGAGTCACGTTGATGTCTCCTCCGCCCCCCCCCCAGGTGTTCCACGTGCCCCTGGAGGAGCGGCGTTACCGGGACAACGGGCAGTTCGGCGAGGGGGAGGAGGCCAAGGTGTGCCTGGACATCATGCAGCGGACGGGGGGCTCACATCGAGCTGTCCCTGGCCAAGGACCAGGGCCTCTCCATCATGGTGACCGGGAAGCTGGACTCTGTCATGAAGGCCCGCAAGGAGATCGTGGCGCGGCTGCAGACACAGGTGAGTCCGCCACGCACACACACACACACATGCACGCACATGCACACGCACATGTACACGCACACACACACACACGCACACGCACACACGGTGGGGAGGGGTGCTGGTTAGGCACCAAGCAAGGCAATAGTGCTGACTTTTCCACTTCAAACGAGTGGATCAAAGCCTGTGTGGTCAGCTGAGTTGCAGTTATTTCATACGGCTTGATACCTCTGCTGACCCCCTGAAGGGCGGGGGGCAACATGAAATGAAATCTGGTTTGGAGTAGCACACAAACCCAACAGGGGCGGAGGAAACGGTTTATGATTACCGTACAGGTTTGGACACAACAGTTCCTTCATTTCTAATAGGTAACCATGTGTATGTAAAACTGGTACCAACGAGAGCGGTCAGCCTGGACCGCGCCATCACAAACAATCAGTTGACTCTCAGTTGTCTCCAGATATAGCTCAACTGCATTATGGTATTCCTATCACTGTGGTCCAAAAATGGCCACATTCCCCCTTGTAGTTGAATGGCTGGTCCATAAAAGCGCGTTCATAAATATATCTAAATAATAATAATAGGTAATGGCAAGCCTTTGGTTGAAATGCTGCTCCTTTGCTCAAGAGACACATTTTCACGCAGTTGCAGAATTTCATGCTTCTCCTTGGTGCCCTTGAATATTTAATTGACGGAAAAAAACCCTGAACAAACGTGTTCTCATGGACATCGTTTCTGAAGAAACATTCATTTTCAATTTCCCATCCATTCCTCAAAGACGGAAACCTTTGGGAATGGAATCTTTTATCTTGTTAAGTCTGCGTTTGCCATGTGTCTCCCTGTGGGGTTGAGCGCTGAAACCCAACCTAGCCTCGACGCCTACTCTGGTCGTGGGTCGGTACAGCTCAGATCTTCCACTGCAATTTAAACCAG
>NW_028176842.1:0-7500 GCF_964030765.1 Micromesistius poutassou
AGGAAGGGTGTGGTAATAAATGTCTAAAATTCACGGATGGCAGGGAGTTAAGTTTAGCCCACATGAGCTGGCAGCGAGCTGGGGGAGAGCGGGGAGAGAGCAGCGAGCTGGGGGAGAGAGCAGCAACAGGGGGAGAGAGCAGCGAGTGGGGAGAGAGCAGTAAGCAGAGAGAGAGCGCAGCAAGCAGGCAAAGAAAGCAGGGAGAGAGCCGGGAGCTGGGGGAGAGAGCAGCAAGCAGAGAGCAGGGAGAGAGAAGCTACAGGGGGAGAGAGGGGAGAGAGAGCAGTGAGCTGGGGGAGAGAGCAGCTGAGTGGGGAGAGAGCAGAGAGAGAGCAGCGAGCAGGCCAGCCAGGCAGCCCCAGAGCGTGGGGATGGAGGAGAGCAGGGTGGAATGAGAGGGATGGGCGGGCGAGGCTGGGAGAGAATGTGTTGGATTGAAAGAGAGAGAGAGGGAGTTCATCACACACACACAGACAGAGAGGCTTTGTCACTCCAGTGACAGCGCACGGTCGCGTCCCTCTTTTGTCTTTTCTGTCGTCTATAAACGGTGCAGCACACATGGTGACTCAAATCAGCCTGCGTCGGCTGTCTAGACGCACGCCGTCCGGGATTCTCAGACGGGTATCCGTGCCACCGTCACTTTTAGTGTGGCGTGCGTGCGTGCGTGTGCTTGTCACTATGTGTGTGATCTATACAATCTGAACCTTACCGAGTGAGTGCAGGCCGCTGCAGAATGTACGCAGAATGTATGCTGCAGCTACATCTACATGCAATCTACTTTCATATTGTTTTTTTTTTACTAAATAAATGATTTTGATGATGAAGGAAAGATGCTACAGACAGACTGCAAAGACATTCTGAGAGGGAAAATACAACCCATACTGGATTCCTTTCACTCAACAAGAAACACTCCTTGGTCTTGTCAATACACAGAGAGACAAAGGGAATGGAGAGGGAAGAGCTCATTCCGATCATTCCAGCCACTCTTCTGGGAACGGAGTCGGTCTAGCCTTCGGATTGGACCTGTCAGGGTTCTAGAACGGCCCGGGGCGTTCGATCGCAGCGTCCCGATGTGTGGAAGTGCCTCCAGCGTTTGACGGGACCTTTCAAGAGCCTGGATCCCCCAGAGGCATTCGACGGGACCTGTTGTCTGCCTCAACTGTGCAGAAAATCATGAACTGAGAACGTTTGGATAAAACAGTAGTATTCAAATATATCTATTTGAGTGTAGAGCAGTTCATTCAAAGGACAGATTTGTTTTTTAGTTCGTTTTTTCTCTTTTTTGACAGATATTATAATCACACTCAATAATTTATTCCATCAGTTGGAGGCGTTTCACTGGAGATAAATTTTGCAACAATGAGATCTTTATGACGTTGGTCTCAGAGAAGTGTGGTAGAAGATATTAAAGACATCCTATAATTCACATGATGTAAAAATAAGTCATGCATTGAACTACATTAAATAGAATTGAAAGAGTGATTGCCAGATAATGGATGTGGTTCAGAAAACAAAACTTGTCCTTTGGTCTCATCTGTCTGTGAGCTGCCAGTCTTGAAGAGTCGCTGCAGCTCTCTGGCATTCAAGACCTGGCCTTGCAGAGGACTGGGAGTGTTTATGAGTCTCTGTCTCTGTCTCTGCGTGTGTGTGTGTGTCTCTCTCTCTCTCTCTCTCTCTCGCTCTCTCTCTCTCTCCCTCTCTCCCTTCCCCTCCCACTACAGTGCTCTCTCTCTCTCTCTCTCTCGCTCTCTCACAGAGCTGCTCCCCCTCCCACTACAGTGCTTGCTCTCTCTCTCTCTCTCTCTCTCTCTCGCTCTCTCGCTCTCTCGCTCTCTCGCTCTCTCTCTCTCTCTCTCTCTCTCTCTCTCTCTCTCTCTCGCTCTCTCTCTCCTCTGTAGGTCGCGCTGGAAACCCGACCCCCAGCCCCCAGCCCCAGGAGTCACCTTCCAACCCGGGCGCAGCACCCGGCGCCCACCAACACAGCCGCCCCCCCCCCACAAGGCCAGGGGAGGCTGGTAGACATTCCTTCCTTGGGGAAGGAGCCCAGCAGGGGGGTATGCCGGGTGGGGGACAGGGGGCTGAGGAGCGGTGGATCAAAGTGATGACTGACCACTGTTTGACTGGAAGTGGCCAAACATGATCGCACCCAAACCTGTTCGACCTCCCACACACACACACCTCCACGGTGTCATTCTGGGGTTGTGTGTCAGTATTCTGAGGTTGTGTGTCAGTATTCCGAGGTTGTGTGTCAGTATTCTGGGGTTGTGTGTCAGTACTCTGAGGTTGTGTGTCAGTACTCTGAGGTTGTGTGTCAGTACTCCGAGGTTGTGTGTCAGTACTCTGAGGTTGTGTGTCAGTATTCTGAGGTTGTGTGTCAGTATTCTGAGGTTGTGTGTCAGTATTCCGAGGTTGTGTGTCAGTATTCTGGGGTTGTGTGTCAGTACTCTGAGGTTGTGTGTCAGTATTCCGAGGTTGTGTGTCAGCATTCCGAGGTTGTGTGTCAGTATTCCGAGGTTGTGTGTCAGTATTCCGAGGTTGTGTGTCAGTATTCTGAGGTTGTGTGTCAGTATTCTGGGGTTGTGTGTCAGTATTCTGAGGTTGTGTGTCAGTATTCTGGGGTTGTGTGTCAGTATTCTGGGGTTGTGTGTCAGTATTCTGGGGTTGTGTGTCAGTATTCCGAGGTTGTGTGTCAGTATTCTGAGGTTGTGTGTCAGTATTCTGGGGTTGTGTGTCAGTATTCCGAGGTTGTGTGTCAGTATTCCGAGGTTGTGTGTCAGTATTCCGGGGTTGTGTGTCAGTATTCCGAGGTTGTGTGTCAGTATTCCGAGGTTGTGTGTCAGTACTCTGAGGTTGTGTGTCAGTATTCCGAGGTTGTGTGTCAGTATTCCGAGGTTGTGTGTCAGTATTCTGAGGTTGTGTGTCAGTATTCCGAGGTTGTGTGTCAGTATTCCGAGGTTGTGTGTCAGTATTCCGAGGTTGTGTGTCAGTATTCCGAGGTTGTGTGTCAGTATTCCGAGGTTGTGTGTCAGTATTCCGAGGTTGTGTGTCAGTACTCTGAGGTTGTGTGTCAGTATTCCGAGGTTGTGTGTCAGTATTCCGAGGTTGTGTGTCAGTACTCTGAGGTTGTGTGTCAGTATTCCGAGGTTGTGTGTCAGTATTCCGAGGTTGTGTGTCAGTATTCCGAGGTTGTGTGTCAGTATTCCGAGGTTGTGTGTCAGTACTCCGAGGTTGTGTGTCAGTATTCTGGGGTTGTGTGTCAGTATTCCGAGGTTGTGTGTCAGTATTCCGAGGTTGTGTGTCAGTACTCTGAGGTTGTGTGTCAGTATTCCGAGGTTGTGTGTCAGTACTCTGAGGTTGTGTGTCAGTATTCTGAGGTTGTGTGTCAGTATTCCGAGGTTGTGTGTCAGTATTCTGAGGTTGTGTGTCAGTACTCTGAGGTTGTGTGTCAGTATTCCAAAGTTGTGTGTCAGTATTCCGAGGTTGTGTGTCAGTATTCCGAGGTTGTGTGTCAGTATTCCGAGGTTGTGTGTCAGTATTCCGAGGTTGTGTGTCAGTATTCCGAGGTTGTGTGTCAGTATTCCGAGGTTGTGTGTCAGTACTCTGAGGTTGTGTGTCAGTATTCCGAGGTTGTGTGTCAGTACTCTGAGGTTGTGTGTCAGTACTCTGAGGTTGTGTGTCAGTATTCTGAGGTTGTGTGTCAGTACTCCGAGGTTGTGTGTCAGTATTCCGAGGTTGTGTGTCAGTACTCTGAGGTTGTGTGTCAGTACTCTGAGGTTGTGTGTCAGTACTCCGAGGTTGTGTGTCAGTACTCTGAGGTTGTGTGTCAGTATTCCGAGGTTGTGTGTCAGTATTCCAAAGTTGTGTGTCAGTATTCCGAGGTTGTGTGTCAGTATTCCGAGGTTGTGTGTCAGTATTCCGAGGTTGTGTGTCAGTATTCCGAGGTTGTGTGTCAGTATTCCGAGGTTGTGTGTCAGTATTCCGAGGTTGTGTGTCAGTACTCTGAGGTTGTGTGTCAGTATTCCGAGGTTGTGTGTCAGTACTCTGAGGTTGTGTGTCAGTACTCTGAGGTTGTGTGTCAGTATTCTGAGGTTGTGTGTCAGTACTCCGAGGTTGTGTGTCAGTATTCCGAGGTTGTGTGTCAGTACTCTGAGGTTGTGTGTCAGTACTCTGAGGTTGTGTGTCAGTACTCCGAGGTTGTGTGTCAGTACTCTGAGGTTGTGTGTCAGTATTCCGAGGTTGTGTGTCAGTATTCTGGGGTTGTGTGTCAGTATTCTGAGGTTGTGTGTCAGTACTCTGAGGTTGTGTGTCAGTATTCCGAGGTTGTGTGTCAGTATTCTGAGGTTGTGTGTCAGTACTCTGAGGTTGTGTGTCAGTATTCTGAGGTTGTGTGTCAGTACTCTGAGGTTGTGTGTCAGTGGGGTCGACTGGACCAGCCTCTTGCTCTGCACGACGCAGCTGGCCAGGCGAGGAGTAGGAGGGGATCATGTGTGTGGGGGTGAAGGAGAGCCCTGGTGGGGTAGAGAGGCAGAGGAAAAGAAAGGCAGAGGATAAAGGGAGAGTTTGGCAGAAAGGGGAAAGCTGTACAGCTAACCCTCCCCCAACATGTGCACGAACTACTCACTACCACAACAAACTCATCTATGGGAGCATCTCATCCACTGACTGTTAATCTTTGTTTTAGAGCTTGAATTGATTGACCTCGCACTGCGATGCATTGACTCCTGCTAACACTACTTATTACTGACTTCACACGCTCTGACTCTGACAGACACTCTGCACTCTCTCCAGACACTTTAAGAGAAACTCATGAGTTTCTATAAAGTTTCTACACAATCTGTGTCTACACATTTGCACGACCGTTCAGTCGTGCAACATTTAACACAACATTCATTTGCATACTTTGATTGTGTAGAAACTTTACAGAGAGACTTTATTCTTCCGCACACAAATGCAAAACATACGTATGCGTAGGTTTGTAACATACACGCGTGCCACAAACAACCATCACCTCTGCTCTCAGTGACCCTCGACGCTCTTGAGCGGCGGCCTGTCCGGTCAGCATGTGTCAATGCTGTCTGTCCTGGATACCGCAGCAGCAGCAGCAGCTCCTGATGGAGGATTGCATGCATTGAATTCTTCCCAGCGACCACAGGACCATTTGGGCAGCCACGCATAGCAGCCCGTCATGGTGGGTCCCTGTGGTGAGGTATTATAAGAGCTGGACGCAGGATTTAAGTATAAACAGAGAGGGGAAACCCTGCGACACCTGACATCATATTTGCGTGTTGTTTTCCTAATATTTTCAATTATTTTAATTCTTTTGAATAATACTTCTTAATTTTGTGAAAAAATGAATTTTCAAAAACTACGACACATTTGGTGTCGTAGTTTCAAACAGATAGCCCTACATAACATTATGGAAGACCTTTATAACTAAAAAAGTGAATTGAGTGCTTTGTCCTTGATAAAGGAGTTACACTCTGCTCACGGCTCCCAGTAAAATAAACAAAATCCTTCTTCTTAACCAAGAAGGGACCGAGAAGGAAATATGTGGGAAAAATGTTTATAAAAAAAGAAGACCATAGAAAGAAAGGAAAGAAAAATTACACATGTATTTCTTGGCACAGAGAGTGAAGTCGAGAGAGACTGAGAAAGCAAGGTAGAGAGAGAGAGAGAGAGAGAGAGAGAGAGAGAGAGAGAGAGAGCGCTTGAGGTAGAGAGAGAGAGAGAGAGAGAGAGAGAGAGAGAGAGCTTGAGGTAGAGAGAGAGAGAGAGAGAGAGAGAGAGAGAGAGAGAGAGAGAGAGAGAGAGCACTGTAGCGGGAGGGGGAGCAGCTCTGTCCTTGGCCCCCCCCCAGCAGATAGAGTGGAGGTGGTGAAAAGGCCCACTGAGCCAGGATGTCAGCTACACAATGTAGGGAGATAGGATGGAGCATGTGTCTGTCCACAGCTCCCCGTGGTTCACCCCGGACTGCCTCCACCAGCACAGCCACCTCAGAGCCCTGAAACACTTCCCAGTCTGCGTGCTACATGTGTGTGTGTGTGTGTGTGTTGTGCACGGCAGACACACATAATACACACGCACACACTCATGCATGCACACACACACTAACACAAACACTTTTTTAAAGTCTTTCGAGCATAAAGACTTAATAGCTAAAAGCAATTCAAGCCTTGTCAAGATATATTCTACCCATCCATCTTAATGAATGTGGGGATTGTTTTTTTTTGGCAATATTGAGTGTAAACAAAATGGTTAAGAGAAAGGGGAGTTATTCTTGTTCAATCATGCATCTGACGGGCCATTGTGAATTGTCACTCAGGATTACTAAAACGCATCTTACTCGTTGAAACCCTTAACAGAAACCATGTCCTGAAGACAGGTCCCAGAGCCAGCATTGTTCAGCTACACCCGGCCTAGTGCACATTATATAGTTATATAGTTATATAGTTATCGTAGTATATCATTTTCAATCAAGTGAAGTTATATAGTTTTGAGTGCAGCTTCTCCCGGAACGATTTTTCAGCTACGGGCCCATCAATGAACAAATGGAAACACACTCTTTATCTGACACATTACTCCAAGAGAAAATTGATGACTGCAATTTGTTTGATTTAACGAAAGACTGCTCAGATCCCGACCCCAAATTGTAGCGTTCACTTCACTGAATCTGAAGGGTGACAGGGCTGAGGAGTGAGGGGCAGACAGATCACATGGACTGTACTCTAGGGACCAGGCAAGACGCCAAGTCGTGAAATTCAATTCAATCACTGCAACAAAAAAATATATAAGAAAATGTAAGCAGCAGAGTGCAAATTACAGAATCTGTGATGTATATCGTTTTTAATTCTTTAAGTAAGGTGAATAAATGAGACCGGAAGAATGCAATAAATTCACCTATAGGCAACATGCAGCGAACACAGATCCTTTAGGAGCAGGTATGGGGTCCATCATACAAAGAGGTAGCTGCTGACGTTGGGAGTCAAACACCCTAAGCACTACACCATCCTTATTCGGTTAACAGACATGATACAGTTGTGAGAGCCTAAAGCCAAACTTATAATTGCGAACCACGCAAGCATACGTGAACCAAAGATCACGTAACCCAGGCCCTCACCTGCGTTCACACAGTGCTCTGTCGCATGTGTGGTGCAGCTCTGACAGTTTGAAGTTCCGCGCCAAAGGAGTACAAACCACACGTCCACGTTATGGCAAAAAAAAAACTAAAAAGCAGACGCATCCCTGCAACTATCAATTCTGCTTAGCCCGGATAATAACCCCGTCCTTAACGCTGACCCTAACCTCACAACAATCAGACAAACTGATATCATACACGTGTCTTGCATTCACGTGCGTTACTGCCTCTGGTAGAGTTCGTTCTCATCCCACTGAAAACGGCAGAACTAAAATAAAAATAAAGAACAACCAAATCCGAACCAATAACGCCAGAGAAGGAGGCGTGTTCATGCAGAACCCGAGGGCCGTCTTGAACCGATAACA
>NW_028176842.1:10000-12500 GCF_964030765.1 Micromesistius poutassou
AACGATTTTCTAATTAAAAGCTGGTGATGTTTCAGCCTGAGGTGGACAGATAGCTTTGACGCATCGGATGGGGAAAAGGTTAGTTACAGACCAGTGTCTGTAAACACAGACACTGGTCTGTAACTAACCTTTTCCCTCGTCCAAAACACTCTGCACTCGTTGTGACACGTTGTGAAGCAAATTCTTTAACTCGCATTTAATAGACCCAAACAAAAAATAAAGAACCCTCTGCTTTCGGTAAATAGTAATTGAACCTGATGCTCTCTGAAACTCCCGCCCCCATCGCCAACCAGCACAACTGTTTGTGTCCCTACTGAGCTGAGAGACAGCGGTGTGTTTACTCACACACGCTGAACCTGACCATGGTCTTTATCACAGCACAGGGAACGCTGCACATAATTGCTTGTACAGGTATCCATTTGAATGTCTGTGTGTCTAGGAGTCTGCTCACATGGGTGGGGATGTGCACGCCTTTGTGCGTGCGTGCGTGCGTGCGTGCGTGCGTGCGTGCGTGCGTGCGTGCGTGCGTGCGTGCGTGCGTGCGTGCGTGCGTGCGTGCGTGTGCGCATGGCTGTGTGTGTGTGTGTGTGCACGCCTGCATGCACATACATACATGTGTGTCTTCTCCTCTTCCCAGACTCAAAAGAACCCAAGCTGAGTGGAGAGCGACTCCCTAGCCGAGCAGAGAAAGCTCTCAGCTTGGTAATGCTTCCTGCTTGTTGTTTTTATGGGTCTACATTAAACACAACCACATGCTATCAATGGATTTCCAACACATGTGTGCGGGGGAAATATTTCCTTCAACGAAATTCGTTGAAGCGATTCAACCCCAATTTTCCAAGTGGGGATTAGTGATAGGAAGGAATCAGTGTAGATTGAAGGTATCTCCTCCATGTTCAGAACTCAAGCTGCTCTCCAGACGGAGCGCCTGGTGGGAGAGTCTCATTGGAGGAGAGTGGGCGGGATTTCCACGCATGCTTTGGCGACATGGGTACCGCGATGAGAGAGAGGGCGGGACTTCCACGCATGCTTTGGCGACATGGGTACCACGACGAGAGAGAGGGCGGGACTTCCGTGCATGCTTTGGAGACGTGGGTACCACGACGAGAGGGCGGGACTTCCGTGCATGCTTTGGAGACGTGGGTACCGCGGACGAGAGGCGCGAGAGAGGGCGGGACTTCTGACATTCCCGTATCCCATCACGTGTTTCTGACACTGCGTTGTTTCCGGCGTGTTCTTAGTTTCTTCCTGCTCCGGGGACTAGTCACTGACTGACCCACAGGAAGTGACGGCCGAACCTGTGTGTGTGACGGCTGAACCCGTACCCACGATGAAAGGAATCCCCTTTCCCCTGACTCTGCTCAGACTCATTAGGGTGTCTGAGCAGAGCCCAGCTGCCCCCGGTGGGAGTCTGGAGGACATGTGAGCTGAGGCCCGGTGCTGGTGTCAGGAGCAGGGCGCGGTCACATGGCGGGTGACAGCCGGGCACGGGGCAGGTGACAGTGCGGCGGCGGCGGCGGCGGCGGCGGCGGCGTGACTCACCGTCTGCAGGGCAGGGTGTCTGCCGGGCAGCCACCTCCGGAAAGACATCAGCATGAGCCACACACACACACACACACACACACACACCCTCCGAGCCTGTGCTGGCATGTTTAAGTACACAACACAACCCCGCACACTCACAAACACACACGCACATGCATGCATGCACACGCATACACACACACACACCCATGTTTGGCGTCTCACGCAAACCCACATAAAACGCTGACATAAACAGCCCCCCGTCCCACAGTGTGTGCGTGTGTGTGTGTGTGGGGGGGGGGGGGGTGCATGTGTGTGAGTGTGTGTATATGTGTTTGTGATAGTTGAGAATTATTGAACCCTTTGGCATTAGCATGCCAACTGTCACATGAAACACAATGGAAAATGTTCCAAAGACAAAGTGGAACAACATGTTCCGAGCGACTCCTGCACCATGTGGAACACATTTCCTGCCGTGTCTGCCACTCACTGTCACTCCAGCGGAGATGGGAGAGGAGATGGAAGAGAGTAAAGAAGTAGGATTTAATCTGCCAAGCTCATTGCATAACATCGTAAGCAACGTAACGACCAATCGAACGCGGACGGCTCTTCTGTAACACAAGGGGGTGGGGTGGGTAGTGGGGTGGGTCACGTGAGAGGGGGGGGGGGAGGGGAGGAGGGGGGGCACTTAGGCCTTATCAATTAACACTGTGTCAGCCCATGTGATAATAAATAGCAGGGCACGGCCGACAGCTGCCCCCCCCCCCCCCCCCCATACCCTAAGGAGGAGGTTTCAGCGAGTTGCCAAAGAAAGAGTGACTGTCTGAAATATATCCATCAGCAGCATCAGTAGTAAATCTCCATCGTGTTTATGGCCTCCGAGCGCTGCAGGAATGTATCCTTAGGAGAAAAGGGAGAAACTGCAAGAGTCATCAATTCAGACGGTTCTCCATGTCTCTACCTTACACCTCCTCTC
>NW_028176842.1:17500-19808 GCF_964030765.1 Micromesistius poutassou
ATATCATCCAAGCCAAGACAGACAAAGAGGCTTCATGACCAAAACAGCTTTATGTGAGGTACATCTCAGTGACTGAGATGGCAGAACCCATTCAGTCTGAGTTCGGCTCCTCTCAGGATCCTCCGATGGGTTAACCCCACATAACTGATTTCTTAAAGAAAACCTTTTATTTACTCCTCCCCCCCCCCCCCCCCGCCCCCATCCTTCTGCGCTCTGAAGCGCCTGGAGACTGGCGTGCGTGTCTGGGCAGCTCATCCAAAGCGCAAACAGGCTGGGCCGCTCTGTGGCTCTCCAGAGTAGAGGAGCGCTTGTTTTGTGTTACTTCCAGAGTGCAGGGCAAAGGGCAGGGCTCTTTACTCAGTAGGTACAGACAGGGCTACGGCTGAGTGGAGACGAATGCCAGCAGAAAACATACACAGCTCTTATCTCTTTGTCCTACGCCCCCAGAGTGACCTTCTCTTCTCCTCGCCTCCTCCCTGCGTCTCCTTCTCCAGCGTCTCCTCCTCCTTGCGTCTCCTCCTGACTGTGGGTTCTCTTCCCAGGCCTGGGTTCGGGGCAGTAGGGTGGGCTGTAAGGAGGGGTGAGTTGGGATGTAGGGATGGGTGAGTCACAAAGTACCACAGCCCACTGACACACTGACACAAAGCACGTACATTTCCCCTGGAGGCCCAAAACAGCTCCAGCTCGCTCTCTCTCTCTCTCTCTCTCTCTCTCTCTCTCTCTCTCTCTCTCTCTCTCTCTCTCTCTCTCTCTCTCTCTCTCTCTCTCTCTCTCTCTCTCTCTCTCTCTCTCTCTCTCTCTCTCTCTCTCTCTCTCTCTCTCTCTCTCTCTCTCTCTCTCTCTCTCTCTCTGGCCTTTGTCGAACCGATTACTGACACATGTGCGATGGGAATAATATGAAATCCATCAAATGCCTGCTCTGCAAGTAACCTTGTTGCATGTGTTTTTTCCTCTCCGTGATACTTGATAGCTGTAATATATAACAATTACGTATTTACTCAAGCCGGGTGGACTTCCTGCTCGGCGCGCTGGGTCCATATCTCCGAGCAGGTCGCCAATACGGTCGGCCGTCTGTTACGTATTAAGCAAAGCCCATTCCTCTGTTTACCTTCGGACCGTTTAAACATAGCGGGGAGGAAGTGCAAATGTCAGAGGAAGCAGGGCGAGCAGGTGACTCACCGATAACAGCTGAGGCGTCGGATGAGGCGCTAGCATGCGACGCCAACAGCTGTGAAGCCCGAGGCTGTTTATAAGCCGGGCTAACGAGGCCTCCGCCTGTAACTGACTTCACTGAGCAGGTGATACTCTGGAACGAGATACAGACAAACCTCAAAGAGGGGGCAGGAAACTGTAGCAAACATTCATTATTTAAAAAAAAAAAGCAATAAAAACCCTTTTGTCTGTCCAGGGTTGCACTGAGCTAAAACTAGCTAGTAGTGGATTTAGCCACATGGTAAAAAAAATAACATTGACATATCATCAACACCCTGACACACAGTGCTGTGGTTAGAGGCAGAGGCTGGGGCCAGCCATCTCTGAGAGGCAGGGATGGATGCAAAACAGAAGGAGGAGGAGGAGGAGATGGAGGAGGAGGAGGAGGAGGAGGAGGAGGAGGAGGAGGAGGAGGAGGAGATGGAGATGGAGGAGATGGAGGAGGAGGAGAAGGAGGAAGACGAGGATCAGAAAGAGGAAGAGGAGGAGGAGGAAGAAGACGAGGAAGAGGAGGACCAGGAAGAGGAAGAGGAGGAGTTGCAGAAAGAGGAGGAGGAGGAGGGGGAGGGGTTTTGGTGGATACAGAGAGAAGTAGTGGAGGACCAAAGACTACAGCCATCCATCCTCAGACCTGGCGAGGGGGTCTGCAAACATTGAAACCAGCTGTAGACGGGCTCCGGCGCAGGGAGCAGGGCAGCAGCGGGCTGAACTCTGTGGTCTGGATGGCATACTCACAATGTGCCAGGCTCATCCATCATGGAGCCCGCCGCTCAAAGACTCTCAGCCTCGCATACGACGCCAAGTGTTGGGGGTGGGGGTACGGTATATGTGGGTTAGGAGCGGCCCATTCAGCGTTAGCCTCACAGACTGAAAGTTGACAGGGAACAAGTGGCCAGTGTTTATGTGTGTGTGTGTGTGTGTGTGTGTGTGTGTGTGTGTGTGTGTGTGTGTGTGTGTGTGTGTGTGCGCGCATGTACCTGCGTGTGTGTGTGTGTGTGTGTGTGTGTGTGTGCTTGTGTGTGTGTACGTGTGTGCCTGCGAGTGTGCTGTATGAGAGCAAACAAGGGGAATGGTCACCTATCTGCTAGGTCGGGGG
>NW_028176841.1:5000-12500 GCF_964030765.1 Micromesistius poutassou
ATTGTCTTGATCCAGAAATAAATCAAATGAAATCAAATTAAATGACTCGCATTCTGCATACTTTAGCTCCACCTAGTGGTATGTGAGAATACTGCAGCGTGAACTTCATCGACTTGAATCTCAAGTGCCGACGGTAAGATAGCATCAAATAGTCATAATAAAACAGTTTATTTATATAATATTTATGGGCCGTTCGAGAAAGTCTTCTTTAAAATTGTTTCCTGGGGGCGATGACAATTATTTTTTTTATCTCTTCTTATTAGATTGTTAAAAACAATAACTGTCATCAAAGGTTTTACGATGCCAATTCAGATTCAATCCCCTGAACATCTCGTCGTAAACTTATGACACACACACACACACACACACACACACACACACACACACACACACACACACACACACACACACACACACACACACACACACACACACACACACACACACACACACAGTCCAGAGACTATAAAAAAATTAATTTGAATGAAGTGACGTTAGGTTTTTAATTATCCTTCGTCCTGCATCCCCAGCGGTCTCTCTCTTACTGTATATGTATATGTCTGTATACACTAAATAAGTGCCCAGCACCCATGTCCCTTTCTTGGAGGGGTATTATATCACGATTGTAAATAAACATCAAGGTTAGAAGTATATCCAGTCCATTCCTATCCAACATTCATATTTGTACTGATATTTCTGGCTTTACCGTAACCACGTGTACTGCTGAAACACACTCACTGCCGCCATCAGGGTTAACTAAAGTACCGTATAATCAATCAATCGACTAATCGATCAAATTCAATACATTCCAATAATCCTTCACTGACAGGTGGGTAGGGCCAAAAAATTACGACAGCGAAGAAATCCTCAGTTGTAAACAGAAATCCCTCTCTTCCACTCCTCTGTGGGTGTGACCCATTTGATATTATTCATCCATAAATACACAAAAACAATAAAGCAGAACTCAACGGGCAGGGTTTCTGTACTTTATTGGCATTGTTTGCAAGACACGCATTTCAGTTCAGTTCCAGTTTGAACGGCCACAATAAAATCGACCGCTTCAACAGGAGAGATCCTCATAAGAACGACCTTAACCTTACCTTAACTAACTAACTACCTTACCTTCCTCATAAGAACGACCTTAACCTTACCTTAACTAACTAACTACCTTACCTTCCTCATGAGAACGACCTTAACCTATGAAAAGCAGCGCATCCTCGCCGCCCTAATGTTTTATCACAAACAAACGTTAAGCGCACCACAGAATCTCTGAAAGTACCGATATTAATATCCACTCGATCTGGGTGGAGACATGACATGCACCAGATACTTGATATCTTTTATGTTAAGAGATGATGGTATTGCTGAGCGTTGGAGTTGAAGTTGAACTATGCTTAATCTCACACGGTTTTAGAACGTCATAAAATGAAGATAAAACAATTATTGGCAATCAATCTGGAAACTGTCAGCTTCCACAGTGTCACAACACACACACACAAGTACAATAATCATGAAAATTAAAAGTGCAAAAGGCAAGATACCCATTTATTTATTTGGCTGATCGCTAGTTTGACATCATGCAAAATCCAGTTGAACAAAACAAACAAACCAAAAACCAAAACAACAATAGCTGAGATAACTTTATCGACTTTTGACGATTCACAAATCATTAGCATCATCAACACGCATCAGAAAAGTGCATTTATTTATTTATATCTATATAATGCATTGATATGAGATGGCATATGCATTTCATAACTAAGAGTCAAAACACCAGGGCAAAGTCGTCTGCCTAATCCATAATAAGATGAAGGAGTTAAAGTTTTGTTCGTGCACAAATTGGTTCCGAAAAAAATTAAAAACAATCACGTCGTAGTAAGATTCCCAATTACGTTTAAAAAGCAACTACAAGGTCTGGGAATAACGCGCCGATCTTATCAAATTGGTTGCGAGTTATCGTGGGAACTCAGAAAGCTACGAGTTACATAGAATGGATGCGTCACCGCCCGGAAACAAAACAAGGTTACGAGTCCAGAATCTGCTGCCCATCTTTGAGGACACCAGAACTTCCCGGGAGAATCCGATATCCGTGAACAGAATTGTTCGGAACTTTCCGGAACATTCTACCGTTCGCTTCATTCTCCAACGCGTTCATCATCCTTCGTTTTAAGACTTGCCTTCTTGTGAAAATGGCGTGCGCAGTAAAATATTTCAAATCCAACAGTAGAAACTATGGGAACAGACGAGATACATCGAGATATATCGAGACATATCGAGACTATATCCCACCACTCTCCACACAACCTCGCCACCACCCCCGCAACCCAGCTAGTGTCACGTACACGTCTTTCTATTGCCCGGGCCAAGACAAAGAGATATATATATATATATATATATATATATATATATATATATATATAGGTAGGTGTTTATATATATATATATATATATATATATATATAGGGAGGTGTTCCAGGCACGACCAGTGGGGAGGAGACCCCGGGGAAGACCCAGGACCAGGTGGAGAGATTATATCCCAACACTGGCCTGGGAACGCCTCGGGATCCCCCCCCAGTCAGAGCTGGTCAATGTGGCCCCCGGGGAAAAGGGAAGTCTGGGGCCCCCCTGCTTGAGCTGCTGCCCCCCGCGACCCGACCCCGGATAAGCGGACGACGATGAGGATGAGATGTATAGGTCAAAGCGCCCGAGTGGTACGGCCCACCTCCAGTGGAGGAACTGATGAACCTGGCCCCCCCCCCTTTTGATTCGGTTGGGTGTGTGTTGGGTGAGTCTTTGGGGGAAACCATGACAACCACGAGTTGCCATGGGTGCCAACGCAATGCAGAACTAGTAAGAAAAATGCATGGGGTGGTGATGGTCTCCTCCAGAGATCCTGGGAAGGCTTCGCCACCGCGACAGAGCGACAGAGCGACAGCCCCCCCCCCCCGGTGGTCCTGTGTCAGTGTGTTACGGTACCTAGTCAAACGTACCTATGTTTAGTGATCGACCGATATATCGGCCCATATTGGCTTTTTTTTTTTTTACGTGTATCGGTATCAGCCGATTCATTTCTTAATTGTTATTTTTTATTTTTTATATATATTTATTTTTTTATTTCTAATCTTTTTTCGCGGCATGATTCACAGTCAGTTCAATAAATTTAAATTTTTTTAATTGTAACATTTGTTCATCATCATTGTGTCATTTTTATGATGTAATTTGAGGGAGCAAAATCAGCTTCGGCTCCACATATCGGCTCAGTAATTGCCTGTACAGGAATGTCTAAGTGTTATTTTCCTCTCAAAGTAGCCCGCTGTGCTGCTAACGCAAGTTAGCATTCAGTTAGCCATCTGTAAACCCACAGTGTTCTCATGTGACGCGTTTCCACCAGCGGGTACGCTTCAGACCAGCACCCCTCAGCCCAGTAGAGAGGGTACGCTTCAGACCAGCACCCCTCAGCCCAGTAGTGAGGGTCCGCTTCAGACCAGCACCCCTCAGCCCAGTAGTGAGGGTACGCTTCAGACCAGCACCCCTCAGCCCAGTAGTGAGGGTACGCTTCAGACCAGCACCCCTCAGCCCAGTAGTGAGGGTACGCTTCAGACCAGCACCCCTCAGCCCAGTAGTGAGGGTCCGCTTCAGACCAGCACGCCTCGGCCCAGTAGTGAGGGTACGCTTCAGACCAGCACCCCTCAGCCCAGTAGTGAGGGTACGCTTCAGACCAGTACCCCTCAGCCCAGTAGTGAGGGTACGCTTCGGCCCGGCTCGGTTACGGCTCGCGTTTCCACCGCCGACAGTACCCTTATGGTGGGCGGGGTTTAAGACAGTACCCTTATGGTGGGCGGGGTTTAAGACAGTACCCTTATGGTGGGCGGGGTTTAAAACAGTACCCTTATGGTGGGCGGGGTTTAAGATGACAGTACCCTTATGGTGGGCGGGGTTTAAGACAGTACCCTTATGGTGGGCGGGGTTTAAGACAGTACCCTTATGGTGGGCGGGGTTTAAGACAGTACCCTTATGGTGGGCGGGGTTTAAGACAGTACCCTTATGGTGGGCGGGGTTTAAGACAGTACCCTTATGGTGGGCGGGGTTTAAGATGACAGTACCCTTATGGTGGGCGGGGTTTAAGACAGTACCCTTATGGTGGGCGGGGTTTAAGATGACAGTACCCTTATGGTGGGCGGGGTTTAAGCTGACAGTACCCTTATGGTGGGCGGGGTTTAAGATGACAGTACCCTTATGGTGGGCGGGGTTTAAGACAGTACCCTTATGGTGGGCGGGGTTTAAGACAGTACCCTTATGGTGGGCGGGGTTTAAGACAGTACCCTTATGGTGGGCGGGGTTTAAGCCGGACGGCGATAGCCGCGGCAGCTACGTAAGCATCGTGATCTTCAAAAAACATTTTCTTCGATAAACGAAGCTTTCACCGTCGTCCAGAAATGCCTCGCGGGTACTGTGTTTGTTTGTTCTTATCCCCCTGTCGCACGGAAGGGACGATTCTGTGGACCAATCAACGGACGGCGTGTGTAGCTCAAACTTGCCGGGACCCTTTCAGGCTCTCAGTATCTCAACGGAGGAGTACCGTGAGACGAGTACGGCTCAATACGGCTCAGTCCGGGTCACGCCCACTTTTGGCGGTGGAAACGCGACCCGTGCCGCACCTTAGCAGACCGAACCGACCCGCACCTTAGCAGACCGAACTGACCCGCACCTAAGCAGACCGAACTGACCCGCACCTTAGCAGACCGAACCGACCCGCACCCTGCGGTGGAAACGCACCACTACGTCTGAATCACTGGACACGTCCAGCGACGCAGAACTCTAACCCCAACCGAGACCCAAACCTACGATTAAAAACGTTCTCACCCCAGAAAAGTGACACAAAAATCAACCCCCCACATTGCTCAATGTTGGTTGTTGGTGAAGTCTTGTGGATGCGGCGCAGGTTAAAATACACACGGGCGACATTAAGAGTTCATTAGGGTTCGCCGAACCGCGGTTTGTGCGTTATTCTGTCACCAGAAAGGTTCTCCAGTAACTCAGGGTCACCAAAAATGACATTTTGATAACCGCACCTCGTTTCTGTTCATTAATTTAACTAAAACATATTTTTTAAAGACTTAAAAAAAAAAATATATATATATATATATATATAATATTTTTTTAAATTAAATTACCCAACGGTGGCATGCATATAATCGTTAAAGTCCACACGTACGACAGTAAAGAAATCACATCGCCGATATCGAGAATCGGATATCGAGCGTTGATATGTAAAACTTAACATGGCTACTGCTTATGATAACACCGTTATTAAACTCTATATAATAAAAAAAAAAAACGCTTAGGACCGGAATCAGAGGACCAAGCAAACTGGAACTCACGGGAAAGCCAGCAGGAAATGAGCTCATCAAAAAGGGAATGCTTTGGGGGGTCCGGAGCACCACTCTCTACAGGACCTGGTCCATGGTCCTGGTCCGTGGAGCTGGTCCTGGTCCATGGACCATGGTCCTTCATCAGTCAGACCTTCAGTTCCTTCTCTCTGCTCCGACCTCGTCTCTTCGCGTCTGGGTGGAGGGCGTCCGGTGAACGGGTGGGGGGGGGGGGGTGGAGGGGGTGGTTCACAGTCAGGGTGGGGGTGCTTTGGCTATCCTAGAGGAGAGACACACACACACACACACACACACACACACACACACACACACACACACACACACACACACACACACACACACACACACACACACACACACACACACACACACACACACACACACAAATTCCGTTTTTTTCAGGGGGGAGCGATGACAATTTAATTTTTTTTTATCTCTTCTTATTAGATCGTTAAAAACAATAACATCATCAAAGGTTTTACGACGCCAATTCAAAGAGTCGATCCCCTGAACGTCTCGTAAGTAAACTTATGACACACACACACACACACACACACACACACACACACACACACACACACACACACACACACACACACACACACACACACACACACACACACACACACACCTCTAGCAGAGGAAGAAGAAGCGCGTCCGGTGGGAGCTGGCCATGTTCTCTGACATGTTGCGCACCTTCAGGTAGTTCACGAACCCTCTGAAGAACACCATGAGGCCTGCGGAGACAGGAAGTAAGACCGTCCAGACAGGAAGTAAGACCGTCCAGACAGGAAGTAGACCCCTTCCAGTCAGGAAGTAGACCCCCTCCAGTCAGGAAGTAGACCCCCACCCGTCAGGAAGTAGACCCTTGTCTACGTGGCTGTTGGTTCTATGAACGTCCTGACTGTACCCACAGAGACATATCGTTGTTTCTCTTTCTTCTGACTTATTGTCAGTCTCTTTGGATAACAGCGTCGGCTAAACCGCCCCGGTGTAGCAGACAGACGGACAGACGGACGGACGGACGGACGGACGGACAGACGGACAGACATACCGAAGAGCAGGAAGATCCACCACAGCCAGTACTGCCCGTTGAAGTAGCCGGTGAAGTAGTCTGAGAACTGTTAGAGGAACACAGAGAAACACAAGAGTACACAAGAGTAAAGTAAAGTAGTAGAGTAGTACACAAGAGTAAAGTAAAGTAAAGTAGTACACAAGAGTACAGTAAAGTAGTAAAGTAAAGTAGTACACAAGAGTACAGTAAAGTAGTAAAGTAAAGTAGTACACAAGAGTAAAGTAAAGTATTAAAGTAAAGTAGTACACAAGAGTAAAGTAAAGTAGTAAAGTAAAGTAGTACACAAGAGAAAAGTAAAGTAGTAAAGTAAAGTAGTACACAAGAGTAAAGTAAAGTAGTAAAGTAGAGTAGTACACAAGAGTACAGTAAAGTAGTAAAGTAAAGTAGTACACAAAAGTAAAGTAAAGTAGTAAAGTAGCTCCTCAAAGCACAGCAGCAACAATACAAGATAAATAATTAATAAGTAATTAGAGATAAGTCCAAATAAGTCCAAATAGGTGGCAGCATAGATCACAATAATAAATAATAAGAAAAATTATAAAAATAAAATAATAATAATAATAATAGAAACTAAAACAGTGGTAATAAGTAATAATGAGTAATGAGGTCTAGTTAAGTGTAAAGTGTGAGTGTAAAGTGTGAGTGTAAAGTGTAAGTGTAAAGTGTACAGTGTGAGTGTAAAGTGTGAGTGTAAAGTGTAAGTGTAAAGTGTACAGTGTGAGTGTAAGTGTAAAGTGTAAAGTGTAAAGTGTTTGTGGTGCTACCAGCCTCAGTTGATTCTAGTGCAGAAATGCTGTGAAAATTACAAAACACAACGTGTGTTTACACAGTGTGTAGTTGTAGTGTGTGTTTAAACAGTGTGTAGTTGTAGTGTGTGTTTAAACAGTGTGTAGTTGTAGTGTGTGTTTAAACAGTGTGTAGTTGTAGTGTGTGTTTAAACAGTGTGTAGTTGTAGTGTGTGTTTAAACAGTGTGTAGTTGTTGTAGTGTGTGTTTAAACAGTGTGTAGTTGTTGTAGTGTGTGTTTAAACAGTGT
>NW_028176840.1:0-15107 GCF_964030765.1 Micromesistius poutassou
AAGAGAGAGCGAGAGAGGTGGGGGGGGGGGGTCGGGGACCAAGCTGGCAGGTACACACTAGACTGAGCAATAGAGAGCAACGATAGAAATAGAGCAGAGAAAGAGAGAGAGGGGGGGGGGGGGGACCAAACGGGAGAGAGAAATGGAGGGACGGCAGCCAGATGTATTCCATAGTGTTAGGGCTGGGAGGAGGGGGGGGGGGGGGGAGCGGTACAGGTGGAAGTGTGCATTGTTGCCACCAGACGGTTGCTGTAGCTGTGCTCAGCATGCGGTCTGTGCTGCAGCACTACATGGGCGCGCTGCCTGCACACGGTCCCCACCGGTGGTCAATACATGCGCTGCGGTGACTCGTTGATGTGTGTTTCCATCACCCATGATTTATCGACCGCTGGCCACTGTTGGACAGCAGTGAAATGCTCCACTGCATTGGGGAAAGCACTGCATATTAGAGGAGGGTGATATCAGTATTGTGATGTTAGACAAGAGTGCTATGGGACTATAATGATATGACACTCTAGTAATATGAGACTAAAGTGATGGGAGACTAGTGATTTGACAATAGTTATATATGATGTAGACTTGTGATGTGACACTTTTAATATATGAGACTGTAGTGGTATATGAGACTTAATGATGTCACACTTTAGTATTGTATGACACTAGTGATGTGAGACTATAATAAAATAGACTATGGTGTTCTGAGACTAGTTAAATTACACTAATAATATACGAGAGAAGAGAGAGACTATAGTGCTATGAGACAAGATATTGTCAGGGATTTTCATATTGCGACATAAATACGACCAGTTTTTTCTTTATTAATTTCTAAAACCAATCTATTCAGCATATTATCACTGTTGAGTCTTGAATATCACACTATTTACCCAAATGCGATTATCCAATGCTCCTCATTCTGAATACAGATGATTAATTCATTAGTGGTACAAGTCATTAAGGAGCAGGTGTTGGGGTGAGCCATATTGCCCAAATATGGGCAACAAGGCTGACTTCCCGCTGGGAGTCAGCCACCCAATCCGATCCCAGCGTATGTCAATGTCAATTGTTCACATGCCTACCTCGACCCCATGTGACCAATAACACCACCGCGCCGCCGCCCAGACAGGACACGATATCAATCACGCTTCACATTGAAACGTTTCTACTTGTAGTAGTTAATTCTCCAGTGGCACCGTGTCCTCCCGTCGGCTGTAGCCCAGGACTGGTGCAGTGTTGGCAGGCTGAGGGATTCAGACGCCACTGGGTGGCTGTTAGTGCTGGCGGAGCACCAATATACAGTATATATTTATAAATACATATATATATTATTTATATATATATATATATATATATTTTTTTTTTTTCAGATTGCACCCCCCATGTCGAATATTAAAGAAAATAACCTTCAGTTCCTTTGGTTTTAGAATACAAAGGCTAGGTGACAGATGTAAGACAACGTGAACATAGGGACATTGAACATATGTCAATACTTATATTCTGACACAGACCATTGTGGGTCTACGCTGTCCAGTACAACAGATAGGATTTGTTAATGGTATTGGCAGATTACATGTAAAGTGAAGGGAAGAACGATCAGTATTGGCAGGGAGAGCGCATCATTGACTTATCGATAGATGCTGTCTTTTGAAACAGAGGCATATTTAAAAGCTACAGGAGATAAAAGTACTGTGCAGGGATTTTAGTGTAGTGGCTGCATCCTAACCTGCTTCTTAATGACATTTAGTTTATGCCCTAATAAGCATTAACTAACAGCAGGGCCGGTGGGGGGAGGGGTGCGACGGTGCGGTTTCAGTTGCTCAGTTGCAAGGCTTGTTGGGGGGGGGGGGGAGATCTGCTTGGCTCCCCCACGTCTAAACTGAAATAATCATGCTCGTATCTCGGACAAGTTCTGACACGCAGATTTTTTATTCAGATGTATTTAGTTTCCAATTTTATTTTCAGCACTAGAAAGTGACCTCGGTGACCTCGGTGAATTTACTAATGATCTTCATGTTAACTAAGGGAATGAAGTAAAGGTATCAACTTATGCATTATTTATTACCTTTACCCCTATACCTATCATGACCACTGTGCGAATGCAATACAATGCTTATCACTGCATTAACTAATAAATGCATCCTTATTTAACAATAATTATTAATTATTAACAATAAATACATAGTAAGTATTGGATAAACCTATTCTGATGACAAGCCAAAATAAGATACAGATTTAAGGACAAGCAATCATCTCTCTTAGAGGGAACTCAAGTTCATCATGTATTCAGTTCTGCACTGCTGTTCCTGAGTGGATTTAGTTTCATCTCTAGTTAATTGTGTATTATTTGTTATGTGGCTTAATAGGGTGAATAGAGAGCAAGGTATCAAGGTGAGTTCATACATGTGAACACATTGCGAGGATAGCCGATTGTGCTTCAGATTCGGTTAATGGTCTTGGGGGAGATCTGTTTTGAATTTATAACAAAGCCTTGCAAGATGGTGGGATTGGGGAGAAGGAGAACAGAGCACTATATGTCTCTGTTGTGTTCGTAATTAGTTTTTGTTTTTCAGTGTATCGTTTATATCTGCAGAAGCTGTTTTGAAGTAATGAGTTTGAGCGAAAAAAACATTGCAATGTTCTCTTTGCCTTGAAGTTCTGTGTAATTTACATAAAATGTTCCCTTCTTTGTAGTCATAATAGATATCCTGCACACAATGGCACACCAAATAGATTAGTCTTTCATCTCAATGTTGAACCTATATATCAACTGAGAAAACCTCTGTCCATCCATCCTGAAGCTTTGTCTGTATTGGGTACTGTTACGAAGTATGTTAGCATTAAGATGGCACAGACCAGACAGGCAAGACGAGAAACAGCCACGAGATAATCTGGGCAGATGCATGTATTTGTACGGCTTTGGATGAATCACCACCCAAACCCTTGTTTGCACTGCGGATTAAAACGTTAAACGGGTGCCAGCACTTCGTCTTTCAGAGATGAAGTTAGGAATTGTGAAACACGTGAATTCTCCCCCCCCCGTCTCTCTCTCTCTCTTTCAGTCTCTCCGTCTCTCTGTCTCTCTCTCCCTCAGTCTCTGTCTCTCCGTCTCTCCTCCATTCTTCTCCAGTCTTGCCCTCGCTGATATGTCAGCAGAGAAGGTAACAGCTGTTCCGTTTGCGATGTAATTTCTTTGATCGTAATCACTCATGCCAGCTACCACTCCACCCTGGCATCTCCCTCCCCCACCCCACCCCCTCCAACCCCACTCTCTGCCATATGGAGGAGGGGAAAAAAAAAAAGTGTCTCACTCAAAATAAAAACATATATTAAACCATGGCATCCAGGCGTCTGTGGACTCAGACGTTGTTTGACTTGCAGGGTTTTGTTGTTTTTCTCCCTGTGAGGGGCTCTAAGCGACGACGTGGGAATCATGGACATGTGTGTTTCTCAGTTTCTCCCCTCCTCCCCCTCCCCCTCCCCCTTCCTCCCGGCTCCATCATGTTTGATGGTTTCCCCGTCAGAGTGCTCAGCCGAGCCTGGGAGACCGGGCGAAACTAAAGGAAAAAAAAACAGAAACTGCGACTTCATTTAATTTTTTTTTGCTGCTGGCTGCTGAATGATTGATGCTGACCCAGCAACATAACCCCGGCACAGATGTAAGGGAATCCGTCTGAGCAGGAAAATAGGTAAATAGACGTGTTGTACAGAGACAGAGAGAGTTTTTCCTTTTCAGTCCGCCATGTTGGATTGGAGGTGTATTGGACAAAGGGAGAGAGAGGTTAGCCGCCTGGGGATGGGAACAGACAGTTACATTACAGCCTAGAACAGGCACTAGTGGCCCCGTCACGGAGATCCATCTAGTAGGGGGGAGGCTGAGAGGGGGGAGAGAGGGAGAGAGGAAGGAAGGAGGGGAGGGGAGGGCGGGAAGGACAGAGAAGGAGAAAAGAGGAAGAAAGAAAGAAGCAGAAAAGGAAGGAAGAAGGAAGGAATGGGAAAGAAGGAAGGGGGGGGGGGGGTGGAAAGCAAAGGTTGAAAAAGAACGAAGTGCTCTTAAGAGCCCAGACTACAAGGGACTACGAGTCTTCTTCTGCGTCGTCCACTTCTGGCCCCATCACCCCAGAGTGGAGCTCACATTTCAGCTGCTTCATTCCTTATCCCCCTTCTGCCCTACTGTCCACGGATCAGCACAGATCTGCCTCAGACTCGCTTCCGTCCTTCTTCGGCGCTCAAGCAGACTAACGCAGGACGAGGCTGCAGCGGTAGCCACTGAACTGGAATCCCAGAGCGTGCTCCGACCGGCGCTCCCAAGGAACAGCGCTGGTTGCAGTGCTCCCTCTCCTTGTTCTTCTGGGGTTCTCCTTGAATTATGGAGGACCTGCGATTGCACTCGCTCTGGCTGGGTTTTCATCAGGAGTGCTGGAGGTCACAGTGACTTTCCCAACCCCCACCCTCCGCCCCAATCCTGCCATGCCTCCTTCTCTCCCATCCTGATCACATATGCAACGTGAGGGTGAGATGCCTGCCATTGAGCGGGCGCACACAAAGAAGGCCTGACCCAGAAGGAGATTTACGACACGGGAAGAAGGGGAACGCTGTAGGTGCCCTTCATCCATTCCCAAAATTGTCAAAGGTAATTTCCCCGGATAAAAGCCAGTACTGTACCTCCATGTTTTATGCATAACACTAGGAGGTAAGGGCGAAGGCCTTGCCTTGGTTGGAGGGGGGTCTGTCCGATTTGTATTGCCTTTGAATTGGTCCCCCACCACGCCCCCCCCCCCCCCCCCACCTCCTATCTGCCAACGACAGCTCTCTCACGCCTCCCCTAGCTGTTTAGAGCCGGCTCGCAGGGGGTGATATACAGTTTACGGTTCCCCGTAGAGGCTTTCGCCGGCCGCCTGCTCCACAGAGTTTATTAGTGGCTGTCTTGGGAGCCCTGGACTCTGCAATTGCTGAATTAACCAATCAACTAAGCTACTGGCTGCGGAACGGAGGAAAATTCAAATTGAGCTTTTGTTATGGTAAATCAGGGCGGTAATGGCTGTATGCGATGGGCACAGCCATCTTGCCAGGAAAGCTTTTCATTATTATTGATTTCATTCGGGGGAACGAGTGTGAACACGAACACAAATTCATCCTCGTCTGTTTTAATGGGGTCTCATGGCTTTTTTTCACTCCTTGAAATCTGGGGAGGAGAAAAAATTCAAAAAAGTGCAAAGTGAATTAGGCACAGTCCAACGGCGAGTTGTCGCTGCGTGTCGGATCAAAGTGAAGATATCCTGTGGGATATCTGCTAACTGAACATCACACGCTTACCCATGATGCCTTCTAAGGGCTCTCTCAGATATGTCGTTGGTTCAGCGGGGTAGTGGGGGGCAGAACCTATAGCCCTGGGCTGAAGCCATGAATAAAGTGATGGACCACTGATCACAAAACACAGCTTTTCATCCCCTCCTCCCAAAAGCCCCAGTTGTCCCTCGTGATTCAATGTGGCATTCACTTAAAAGTCACCATTAATAAAGACGGCATTTCCATGTCCTAATTCCCAGAACCCATCACTTTGTGTCCCGACGATGACGACGACAGCCGGCGGGCCGCACGCTCGCTGGCCCACTCTCACCCAGCGTCTCTCCCTCTCTCTCTCTCCTCTCGCATCCCCAACACCCCTTCCCCTCCTCCTCCTCTGCCACGTTTGACCTACTTCTGTCTCCACTACATTGTAAACATATCTGCTAATTGCCTTCATTTATTCATTCGGAAGTCAAGTCGTTTTTTGCTTGGCACCACCCCAACTCATTCATGTGTAATGCATAATACAATGCATGCTCACACTAACTCCACCCCACCCCACCCCCCTAGCCCAACCACTGTCACCCTATGACTCTATGACCAAGCAGAGTTACAGTTGACCCCCCCCCCCCAGACAAAGCTTTCCCATAATGCAATGCCATTTATGCATAGTAACTATAAGCATCAGGGTCAGACTTGTGTAAGATTATAACTACCGCCTTTAAACTCTACTGCTGCTTGCAAAAAAGCTTTTGAAAGCTTTAGATTGCATGTAGTGTGATCCCTTAACGCATTATTTCAGAAGATAGAGGCTTTCAAAGTTTCACACGCTTTTACTGTGAAATGTCTTTTTTATGACAGGCCATCTCGACTAGAACAGCAGTTCTGCTTCAATGGCTATTATAGGTCAGATATTGTCCCCTCCACCAGACCACATGCATGCACGCACACATATGCACACACACACACACACACACACACACACACACACATCCCCCCCTCAAACACGTTTTGTTGTTGCTATTGAATCTAGGCCACAAGACAAAATGTTTTTTATCACCTCTGGTGACACAGGCTCACCATCTATTGTTGACTCACTGCGAGCAGCGATTCGACTCGTAACCTTTAGAAAATAATCACGACACAGTCCGCTCACTGTGTTCCCGATCCCACACAGACAAAAAACTGATCCAGATCAGGGCAGCATTATTTGCTTTGCTTAGCCTGTGTTTTCTTTACAGCAATACCGTATGACTTCTCTTCCGTTAGGGTTTCAACAGTGCTGTTCGTGAATATAAAGTCAATGCTATTGAATACTGACATATAATATCTCTCTCTGTTGTATAATGTGTTTAACTGTTTGAGACTGTGTTTAACATGTTATATACTTGGTATAACATGTTATAAACACTGTTAAACGAACTGTTAAACTAACTAACCCTAAAAAAAAACATGAATTTTCTAATCTTTCAATGTTAATTAATGTGTCTAATACACAAGGGCTTTGCTGATCACTGCAATATAGACTGAATATTGAACATAGACTTAATGACTCATGACGAAAGAGGGTCTTGTGGCTAGACCAGTTGAGAACCACTGATCTAATGGGTCTCACTGTTGTATACTGGGTATAACTGACATATACTGACTGGAAACTATTCACTCAGTTTAACTATTCTACACCAGGTATAACCTCCATATATTGTGTCTTTGAAAGGACAAAGGCCCAAAAAACATTTTCCATGATCATAATCCACTTCATCTAGTAGCAAATGGGTCAAAGAAAAAACGCAGACAGAAATACCCCCATCGAACCAGAACAACAACCGTCTGAATCCAGCACTGAAGAAGCTCTTCACCCCAATAAAACCCCAGCCCTAGGGGGGGGGGCCGGACTCATAGCCAACCCCCACTCTCTCCCCCCTCTTTCTCTCCCCCTTCTCGACCCACGATTCAGGTCACAGGGTCGTGTTTGTAGAATTCAAGTGGCTGGCCTTCCCCCTCCACTGCGCCATGATTGGCTCTCCTGCTGGGATCTACAACCCCACCCCTCTCCTTCTACCCCCTCCTCTCCTCCCAGCTCCCCCGGGTGCCTCCCCCCCCCCCACCCCACCCCGGCATGTGAGTGTGAATGTGAATGAGTCACGTCTGTGCGGGAGCGTGTCTGAGTGGCGAGGTGGAGTACTCAGTAGCGAGGGAGCGAGGAGCGCTCTCGGTAATCCGGGGTAAACACCGAGCGGCATGACCGCACGACTCATACGTGACTGGAGCCGGGGAAGCAGAAGTGGGTACGGGGAGACATGACGCGGCTTTCCAATGACTGCACCCGCCGCCGCCACTGCCGCCGCCGCCGCCGCCGCCACCGCCGCCGCCACCAACAGTACTTCCCTTCGTCTCACCCCAAACCAGCCGATCCATAGCCTATCAGAGTCGATTTGGATGAAAGTGTCTGCTTAATGACTAAATAGTGAATAGTATTTGCTGCAAGCTGGTGCTCCATTGGGGTCTGGGTTGGGACTTGGAGCACTGTGTGTATCCGTAGCCTTCCCGTTAGCTTTGTCTGGAAAAGACGTGTGACTTTGTCATCTAGTGTTGACAATGTCACTTTCAGGTATAAAGTTTACCCGAGTTAAATGGGATGCAAAAATGACTTTTTTTGTTTGGACTGTTGATTGGACCTCTTGGAGATTGGTGTTATTATCATGGAACTATTTTAGAACAAAGCCTTTTATGAACTTGATGCACTGGGTGAATCAGTCCCATTTTGTTGAATCAGGTGGATCGGCTATCTTGATACAAAGTTATAAAACATTTTAACACCTGGGAATAAAATAACCCAAAGGTTTCATAGCACATGTTTAACAAAATTGGGTTTGTTGGGGTTGTTTGGGGTTTGCTGTACAACTCTCCCAACGGTTGAACAAATCACAGCGCCCGGCAGCCTCTCCTCTTCTGAGGCCATCATGAAACAAGTGCGCTGCTGCGTGCCGTGGAACAAGTTAAAAATGCTCAAAAGAACCTCTTCGCTTTGTGCTTGGACATAATGAAGCATATGAATGGGCCTTCATGAATACATTAGCACAGAAGAAGAAAACCATTCAGCGGAACTTCAGTTGGGCTGAACTGATGACACAAGTTATTTCAACGCTGAAGACATTGAATAATTTTTTCTTAAAAGGAATTCAAAGAATTGAAGTTGTTCAGGTTCAGCCGAGAGCTGTCGAATGACCTGTGAATAGAACTTGGAATCCAGAGCGGTCGCTATAGAGAGAAGAGTACTTCAACTATAGGTCTCCATTGAAACCAGGAGCTGTCTATTATACCATACTAGCTTACAAATCAGGGTAATAAGATAAAATGAGGCCCATCATTATTTTTTTTCTTTTCAATTTCAGCGTTTGCAGAAAAAAATTATTTAATCAATCATATTCTGGTCTGGTGGATTTTTAAGTTATCAGTTGAGTTTAGTTAACAGTCTAAGTAAGGAACACACCTCTCTGTTGAAGAGAAAAAAAAAAAGTTATGGTTGCTTTTTACCTAACTGTTAACAAGGGCTATGACAGAAGGGAGGTCATGCTACTGTGAGACAAGGCCCAACAGACCAGGGTTGGCCAGGACTCTAGTGACTTCCCCTTCCTTGGTGGGAGCAGAGGATGGACAGATGGACAGGAGATGACTGGTGGAGAGCTGGATCTCTCCCAGCAGGGTATGACCAGTACCACCACCCCTACTCCCACCACCACCCATATCCCCCCCCCCCACACCCCAACCCCCCCCCCCCCCATCCCTGGCACTTGGTCGACCCCTGCTCGACATCATCCTGCCAACGGACAGGATCACCCTGCTGACCGCATTACAGTCTGACATGGCTGTCTTCATTTAACCTTTACTTCTTCCTCCAAGCTCGGCCCAGGAAACAGTGGGTTTGGGGCCTGAACCGGGGCCAAAGTGGTGGAAGCTCTGATTGCCTCTGATTCAGACCATCCTCGTAGCCCCAGCTGATGGGCGAGAAAACCCCCTCCGAAGGTTTTAAGATAAATGGGGGACTAGGCTATCAATGCTTTTATCGTTTTTACTCCTTCAAATGGAAGAGAGAGTGGATGAAATGGCAGGGGAGAGGACCTGGACTGAGAGGGCTAGGGGTGAGGGTGTGAGCTCCACAGGGAGAAACGAGCTTGGCGTTAGAACCCCTGGATCGGAGCGAGACGAACGAGAAGGCAGATGTGGGGGTTTCTTGTAATTTACAGTCTTTTTTTTTGTGCTTGACGGTTTTATTGGCTCAGTAATGGACTGGAGTCAGGAGACTGCCTGCATGGAGCTACCTCATCTCTGATCATTGAATCCATACACTCAATTATGTATGACCGTTGGATTTTTTCGTTTTGTTCTCTCGCACCAAACCTTATTTGGTATGATCCTGCCTTATCGGTTTCTGGTTTTATCCATGACTAGTCTTTAGGTTTATCTAAGATATATACAGATAATAATCTAAACAGTATACATGCCTCAATTCTGTAATTCCTTTTATCTAAATCTTAAAACATATCTATTTAAATTGAGTTGTGGCGTAATCATTATTGAGCTTATTCTGAGAGATTCTGGTTATTTATATTTTAAACTCGTTCATCATTTGGTTTTAGCTGTGTTGTTTCCCTGGTTAAGCACTGGGAATTGCAGTTCCACACGAAACCACTTCATAAACAACGTGTGATTGATATAAATCCATATAACAAAATAAAACAACTGTTCATAAAACAACTCATCTCTCTGCACTTTGCTCTATAAATAAAGTTGATTGATTGACATCCTACCCGTACTTGATAACTACATAACCATATAACCATAACAAAAACTATGAATAAAACTACTCGCCTCCCTGGCTCTCTTCATCCCATCCATCCTCCAGTCTGGACGTATTTCAGTTGGACATTGTTTGTTCTCCGCATTAATCTACATAAAATATGCTAACGAAATTAAACAGAAGACAGAGTGAGGCGTTGATGCTGGCTGGCTCCGAATCGTTAATGACTCCCCACCACCCTTGAAAAAAAAAAAAGACCCTGATTAATTTGGGAATGTCGGCCGCAGTGGATAGTGATTAATTCCTCCTGGATTCAACCATTTAGAGTAGCGTGCGGGGGTGGCGGTGGTTGAGCTGGCGGGGGGCGAGAGCTGGACTCAGGAAAGCAGCAAAGCACAGAAAGTGGAGGCATAATTAATACATATGGATCATACTTAATTAGTGGGCAAAACAGAGGGTCGGAGCAGGCATGATTTGTCTCTCCTTTGTTGAAGTAATGGTGTACAGTTAGTTCCCCTCCCAACAGTGACAAGTACATATAATGAGGCCCCCTGTAGATAGAACGAGCTTAAGACCACCAGAGGCTAGGAGGAAAGTAGGGGCGACAGTTTGTACAAATGACTGCTTGTCCCTTTAATGTTTTGTGTGTCTAACTAACTAAGCAAAGACACAGAAAGAAGCCTGCGGTTTAAATTGTGCGCTTTTAGTTGGATTAATGGTGGAACGGTATCTTGAAAGCTCTGTCCCCTTCAAAACCCCTTCCCATTGTGGAAAGTGAAATATCAACATGTTTGTTCTTCCTCTCCTCCCTGCAGAACGATGTGAAGTTCGACCAAAGGCGGACCAAAAGCACGGCGTGGTGAACATTCCCATCGGGTTCTTCTCACTTTCCCGCCGACGCAACATCCCCATCCGTTTCCCCGGAGCTCACCGCTCACCGGAGCCCCATGGGGATGGGTACGTGCCTGGATACGGGAAGGACATACTATGACCTCGCCACCGGTCACAGGCTTCCCAAGGTCATGTCGCTATGGCAGCTGACACTCTGCTTCCTGTCGCTCATCTCGGCAAACTCTGAGCCCACTGTGGCTGGGGGGGCGGCCCTGAACGTCTTCCAGTCGGAGAGGAAGGAGTGGGCTCTGAACCACCTGACGGTGCACCGGAGCACGGGGGCGCTGTACGTGGGCGCCGTCAACCGCATCTACAAGCTGTCGGCCAACCTCACCCTGCTGGTGTCCCACGACACGGGCCCGGAGTACGACAACAAGGCCTGCTACCCGCCCCTCATCGTCCAGCCCTGCTCGGAGCCGCTGGCCTCCACCGACAACGTCAACAAGCTCCTGCTGGTGGACTACTCCCACAACCGGCTGCTGGCCTGCGGCAGCCTCTACCAGGGCGTGTGCAAGCTGATGCGGCTGGGCGACCTGTTCATCCTGGTGGAGCCCACACACAAGAAGGAGCACTACCTGTCCAGCGACAACCACACGGGCACCATGTACGGCGTGGTGGTGCAGTCGCCGGGCCAGGACGCCACGCTGTACGTGGGCACGGCGGTGGGCGGCAAGCAGGACTACTTCCCCACCGTGTCCAGCCGCAAGCTGCCGCGCGACCCCGAGTCCTCCGCCATGCTGGACTACGAGCTGCACACGGACTTTGTGTCGTCGCTCATCAAGATCCCGTCGGACACGCTGGCGCTGGTGCCGCGCTTCGACATCTACTACGTGTACGGCTTCTCCAGCGGGCCCTTCGTCTACTTCCTGACGGTGCAGCCCGAGACGCCGCCCGAGAGCGGCACGCCGGCGGGCGGCTCCCCCGGCGACCTCTTCTACACCACGCGCATCGTCCGCCTCTGCAAGGGCGACAAGAAGTTCCACTCGTACGTGTCCCTGCCGCTGGGCTGCGTGCACCGCGGGGAGGAGTACCGGCTCCTGCAGGCCGCCCACCTGGGCAAGGCGGGCCGCGCGCTGGCCCGGGCGCTGAACGTCAGCGCCCAGGAGGACGTGCTCTTCGCCGTGTTCGCCAAGGGCCAGAAGCAGTACCACGAGCCGCCGGACCACTCGGCGCTGTGCGTGTTCACCCTGCGGGAGATCAACGCCCGCATCAAGGAGCGCCTGCAGTCCTGCTACCAGGGCGAGGGACACCTGGAGCTGCACTGGCTGCTCGGGAAGGACGTGCAGTGCACCAAGGCGGTAAGAGACTGGACTGATGGATGGGGAAAAGAGGGTGGTAAGGGAGGGAGGGAGGGAGGGAAGGAGGGAGGGAGGTATGGAGGGAGGGAGGCAGCCAGCAAGTCACGGAGATGAGATGTGGAGCGAGAAAGAGAGCAGTAGGGTGGTGAAGAAGATGGATAGATGGAAGGGTAGAGAGTAAAGGAGGCGCTGTGAGAAAGAAAGGCAGAGAGGGTTAGAGAGAGAGGCAGAAGGAGAGAGACGGAGAGAGCGGGCCAAGCAGAGAATTGAGGGAGAAACAAAAGAGGAGTCCAAGGAACTGAAATCACCACACACAATTGTTCACACAAAACACACACAAAATGAGGTCTTATCGTGCACCCCTCCAAACACACAAGCACACAAGCACACAAGCACACTCACACTGCATCTCCAATCTAGAAACAGGGTCAGGTGCGTGAGCAGCCTTGACTTAGTCTTACAGTGTTCTCCAGCTACCCAACGGTGCTGGTTGCACTGTGAGGGGCTGATAGGGGTGCCAGCCCAAGAGAACCTGAAACACCATTAAGATTTCCCCAGGGACGGGACTGGCCAGGGGGAGATTAGTTTTACTATGCTAATCAAAGGAGTTTTCTATTTAGCTTGGGTTTTATTCACCCACTCGGTCTGCAAAACTCCCCCACCCACTTTTCCTGGCTGTCCCACTCTCTTTTGTATTTTGATCCTGCATATTCTCCCTTTCTCACTCGCTCTCCTTCACTCTCTCTCTTTCTCTCTCTCTTGCTTGCTCTCTCTCTCGCTCTCTTACTCTCGCTTTCTCACTTTTTTTTCTCTCTCTCTTTCTCTCTCTCACTCTCACTAGCTCTCTCTCGCTCTCTCTCTCTCTCTCTCTTACTCTCGCTTTCTCGCTTTTTTTTCTCTCTCTCTTTCTCTCTCTCACTCTCACTAGCTCTCTCTCGCTCTCTCTCTCTCTCTCTCTCTCTCTCTCTCTCTCCATCTCCTTTCTTTATCTTCCTTTCAGTGTTCTTCCTCCCATCTCTCTTCAGTTTTCCTGTGCTTTTCCCGTAGCCAGCTGTGGTTGGTTGAACCTGAGAGACCTATGCTTGAGGTTTTATAAGAGGTCTTGCTTACAGCGAGCACTTACATGTCTGTGCCTTTTGTGAAACCTGCATATTTGAAAGGCTTGTAGCAAACACAAAAGGCTTTTATCAGAAACAAATGGCTTTCATCCAAACAGAAGGGATCTCTAGAAACAACCAAAACAACCAAAACATTATATGCGTCACATCTCGCATCTGTTTGGATTTCGCTATTCCATTAAACAAATGGGTTGTAATGAAATATGACAATGACAAACGCGTTGTTATTTAGCCATTCATTACGGCTTGGCAGACAGTCAATGGTCTTAATTAATTTTATTGGAGTTAATTAAATAACAATGGTTAAATCCTGGTTGGATGTAGCTAAATTGTACATTTTCGCTTATAAGCTAATTACACAGAACAGCAGAAGATCAAAACTAAGCTAATCTTGGCGCCAGGATTTAGCAGTACTCAGATCAGGCAATCTTATTTTTTTTACCATTAGCTGCACAATAATAAACACATATTACTAAAGTAACGCACTCACCAATAATGGGGGAATGCTCTCTCTCTTAATGACTTTATAGTATACATTTATAGGACATTTATTCTATATTTTTAAGACAGCAATGAGCACTATGTGTAGTAAAAAAATACTTTACGGTTAACAATATACAGCCCACTCAAACTAGTTAGACGTGATCTCCTCATACAGCAGCCAGACCTGTAGGGATGCTGAGCTAGGAACTAGCATCCCTTAACAGATTGATTTAGCCATGCAGCTGATTAGAAGAGACTGGAGATGGGTGGCAGCTCAAGCAACAACAGCTAAACACCCTGTTCCCTTTCATGCCCAATCAAAACATCTCATCCCCCGTTGTGAGCTTCTGTGATGTCGGCAAGTCACAGCATCCACTACTACTATGATGAGAATTACATTTAGGAATACCCTTCCATCCAAAGCGACTTGCCTTGGATTCCTATATACAGTATGTATCTGAATCTTTACGGCCTCGTGCTCAAGATGCCGTTACCGTGGACACGGTGGGATCGAACCCGGTGTATTTGAACACCCTAGCAACACTACGTGCCCGAATCCTGTGCCCGAAAATACACACACACAGTTGTTCTACATCTCTTGTTCTCCATGAGCGATTATTTATGTGCCCCAAAAGTACGTACAAGCTGAAAAGACATATACCAAGTATAACAGGAGGACTCCAAAATCTAATAAAAATGCCTCGGAGGCTGGTGTGCTCTAACCCTTCAGAGATCAGCAGATGATATGTTAGCTCCTCCGCGAGTCAGTTTAGCTCCTAAACTCCTCTTCCCACGCATCTGCAGCCGACTCCTTCATCTCCCTCTCTCTCGCTCTCTCTCTCTCTCTCTCTCTCTGTCTCTCTCTCTCTCCCTTTTTTATTTTCCACCTCCCACCATCCTTTCTTTCTCATCATCCCTCAACCCTCGATTGACTCTGGTGTCTTAGTACTCTTTTTTCCAAACTTTTGATATAAAATACTATCAAATCCCTAAAATTCCCTAACCCCCAAAACCATAATGGATGTAATGTATAACCACTAACCACTTCCTCCTCTTGTTGTACTCCTCTTCACCCGCCATCCTTCCTCTCCACTCCCACTCCCCCCCCTCAATTCCGACCCCCCCTTACTCCCACCCCCCCCCCACTCTCCCCCTCAATCCCCCCCCCTTCTCAATTCCCCCCATCCCTACTTTCCATCTGCGCCCACCCATCCAAACCTCCTATCCTCCCCT
>NW_028176839.1:0-18043 GCF_964030765.1 Micromesistius poutassou
GGGGAAGTTGAGGTAAAAAGTGATTTATTAACCAGCGTATAGAAATACAACGGGGAAGGTGAGGTAAAAAGTGTTTTATTAACCAGCGTATAGAAATACAACGGGGAAGGTGAGGTAAAAAGTGTTTTATTAACCAGCGTATAGAAATACAACGGGGAAGGTGAGGTAAAAAGTGTTTTATTAACCAGCATATAGAAATACAACGGGGAAGGTGAGGTAAAAAGTGTTTTATTAACCAGCGTATAGAAATACAACGGGGAAGGTGAGGTAAAAAGTGTTTTATTAACCAGCGTATAGAAATACAACGGGGAAGGTGAGGTAAAAAGTGTTTTATTAACCAGCGTATAGAAATACAACGGGGAAGGTGAGGTAAAAAGTGTTTTATTAACCAGCGTATAGAAATACAACGGGGAAGGTGAGGTAAAAAGTGTTTTATTAACCAGCGTATAGAAATACAACGGGGAAGGTGAGGTAAAAAGTGTTTTATTAACCAGCATATAGAAATACAACGGGGAAGGTGAGGTAAAAAGTGTTTTATTAACCAGCATATAGAAATACAACGGGGAAGGTGAGGTGAAAAGTGTTTTATTAACCAGCATATAGAAATACAACGGGGAAGATGAGGTGAAAAGGGTTTTGACACACTGTAACATCGATAACTTTAACAAAGCCCCTTTCTCTAAGAAGTCGCCTCTGGCTTCCAGGAATAGTTTGGTGAATAAGTCCCACCCTCACTGTGGCTCCCTGCTGATCACTGACGCCCTGGGGTGCCTTACACCCGTGAGAACTGAGAACACACACGGCCATGTAGTGCAGTAAAATGAGATCATTTCCTCCTTTTCCAGCTTCTCCTTCCTCTAGAATAGAAATAATAACTTTCCTACTTTTTAACTTTGTCTGTGGTGTTTGTTGTTTCTGCTTTAACCTTCATCCTGTTTTTTGTGTGTGTGTGTGTGTGTGTGTGTGTGTGTGTGTGTGTGTGTGTGTGTGTGTGTGTGTGTGTGTGTGTGTGTGTGTGTGTGTGTGTGTGTGTGTGTGTGTGTGTGTGTGTGTGTGTGTGTGTGGGCGCTTGCACACACTCTTTGTTTTGACCCTTCCTCCCTGTACTTGTGTCTACGTGTGCATGTTGTGTCTCTGTGTGTGTGTGGGTGTGCTCTCTGCTCTCCTGTTTCCTGTCCCTGTGTGTGTAGATGTACGCCAACCGCGTGGTCATAGAGGATGACTTCATCGCTCTGCAGCCTCTCTCGCGAGCCAAGACCCAGCTGGGCAAGATTAGGTAGATGAGATGAGGCGGAGGCAGTCGTGGGACGGCCTGTGGAATACCAATAGAGCCAGAGTGCCTTCTGCTCAGACATTCATAAAAGAAGAACAGGACATTAACTGTATTTCACTTTGTAGGATTGGCATTGTGGGGGTGGTCTCTCGAAACTAGTGTTCA
Source organism: Micromesistius poutassou (assembly GCF_964030765.1). Lineage (NCBI taxonomy): Eukaryota > Metazoa > Chordata > Actinopteri > Gadiformes > Gadidae > Micromesistius > Micromesistius poutassou. The sequence goes on from NW_028176839.1 coordinate 1,439, forward strand.
AGGAATAGTATCCATGCTATGTGGCACGTAACCATGTGTTATCGTGTGTTATTATATATAGTTATATACTCATATATACTATATATCTTATTATATACACTTGGTTTGTTTTATAAACCTATCTTACCCTTTAATTCTATCCGGACCGTTTGTTACCAGAAATGATCTAAATGTCCTTGATTAACGAGGCTTAGAATATGCATCTCTTGCCCCCCCTCTGCAGTGCACTCTCATGAAGTAGAAATACTGCTTGGTACACTGCCACACACACAACGCCGCACACTTTGAGTTGTGTTCTTCCTTCTTCTTTTATGAATGCTTCAACGTGGAATGCGTTCGATTTCACGTTAGCAAACTAACGATTTATGGAAATAACTTCCCTGGATTGAATGACTCGTGGAAGGGGACGTTTTATCCTTGAGAAGCTTTCTAGTTCAGATTTCATACGGAGTAAATAGCAGAAGAAGAGTTGCATAGTACAGGTTTAACAGTGCAAATGAAAATGGCGTGATCCCAAGTCTGGCCTCTCGTCCATGCGTCCGTCATGCGGAGACCCAAACACTGGCACCATGCAGCCTTGCAGACCTGCTGGACTCACACAGGAGAGTGTCCCATGGTTAACCTTCTGGACAAGAAGTAGCTGCACACTGCAATGTTCTCCTCCTGTGTGACTCCAGCCAACAGTCTGATTCGTCTTGCATACGTCCCTAATTGTCCTTTCATTAATCCACTCTTGCGGTTTTAGTTTAGACCTGTATGCATACCCGTACACTGTATAGTAAGATGTCTGGGTATATACGGGAACATGTGTGTATACGTGTTCCCGTATATAAACATGGGCTGTCTCTGTATGCATGCCCTGATCAACCCTTCTGATAGCGGGGAAGCTACGGCATTGAGAGGGTGCCGAGAATTCTTTCACTTCCCAGACTCTCTCAACCCTCCCGTTGCCGGCAAGCCACCCCTCTTTATTATCCATCAGTGAACTTGAGATATGACGCATGAGTCACTGCCATTATTGCATGTCTGGGTTTCAAGCGGTAAGTTGAACTATTGACATTGCCTTGAGAGCCGACTTCATTGCTTATGCCTCCCGCGCCATGATTTACATCTCGCCCTGCATGAAACACCGACATGGCAGAATGAATGAAAGCAATTTTGAAACAAGAGTGAATCTAGACTGATGCGGTTCTGTGGCAGTCATCACGTCACCGAGGACTTGGAATAACAGGTCCTGGTTGAGGGGAACAATATAACAACAGTGCTGACCACATTATTACATTGTCCTCTACCTGTATTCCTCAAATCTCACCGATCACCAAATGCGAGGCTCATAGCCACTTCGGCTAGCTCTGCATCTGGTCACGGTCGGACTGGCATGCCACATACATGATCGCTGCATGGGCCAGCTGCACCTGATCCACCTGCCCCTCCTGCTGTCCTGATATCCAATCCCATTGTCCCTGGGTGAGCCTTCAGTAATGTGTCCCCAAGCCATGTTTCAACGGATAGCGGATCCTACCAAGCTCACTGTAGCATGGTAAATACCCTCACCCCATCGGTCACCACAGTCACCACCCCATCCTCTAGCATGGTGCAATGTGCCCCGCCTACCGCTGCCACTCAGGTCTTTACCGTCAAGACCTTCCCCACCGCCGCCGCACTCTGCCCCTGGTCTCACCGGCCTCTATGTCTCTCTGTAGGCTGTGGTCTGACTGTCGCAAAAAACATTGTAGTGCATGTGTTGCTGAGATTGGCCTTGTTCTAGGTAGTGATGATTGGCCAGTAGATAATGATAGGCTGCTGTAAAGTGTACCTTAACATGGCGGCGAGATCATGGGCTGGATAGGACGAATATGCTTCAATAGAGCTAGCTTGGCTTGCGTTTGCCATAACTTGGCAACAGTGGCTTCCAGTCTGTTGTGTCAAACAATGAATGACAATATCTTTACCTAAAGTGCCAATTGATTAAGGTGCAGCTTCGCCAAATAAAGAAATAGAACATTTTCCCCATATGTTACTGTGATCGTCGACGCTGAATGGTTGATTTATTTTCAACGCAATGAAAACATTTGAACCAGTCATCAGAGTAACCTGTGTGAATGACCCTGATGGGGGATTGGTTCTGCCGGGCCTGTGCTTGCCTCTTTAAACCTTCTGAGCTGGTTTTTCGTTGTGGCAAGCCTCTTCTGCAGCTTATGGCGCTATTAGTGGGTGACTCAAGAAGCCCATTGAAGTAAGGGCACGGAACAGATTTAATTTAAATAAAAGGATGTGTTTCACATTTTAAGTTACATTTTATGCAAACTTGAGTCAAAAATGAGCAGAAAAACCAAACGCCATTTCATGGATTGCAGTAGTCTTTTGACCATGGTCATACATTATGCAGACAGGACCTAGACCTACCAACAGCACAAACTTCCTGGTCTCTGAGAGTGCATTAAAAGGTCATGATTTGTTAATGTATTCAGGTGCACTGAAAGAGTTGGTTTTTCCATTCCAGTATTTATGCAAATTCGTCAATCAGGGATGAGGTCATCTCAAAAGTTGCCTCTGGGTCCCGGGGGGTCTTGTGTGCGTCTTGACGGCCACGAGACCCACCAGAGGTCCAGACGAGGTTAATTAACACTCGTGGATTTTGCCTCCGCGCCGTTTAGCAGCCGTCCTGTCCCATGAGGAACCCGTTTCCTGTGGCCGTTTGGTTCTCTGCTCGTTTCGACGGCTGAAGCTGAAATGGCTTTGCTGCTGCTCTGTTAGAGTCTGAACCCGTCTCCTCTCCTGCTGGGAAATGGAAATAGCCGCTCCTCCACTGACCTCATCTCCACGTTCCGATTAGAGCCGTTAGGCATTCAGGAGTTTCTCATTAACACCTGGCAACCCAAAGCAGAGGAACATCCTTTCACTGCAGAACGAGACGTAACTCCGTCAGGCCGCCGGCCGTTTTTACGTTATGGCAAACATTCGTTTTTTTTTTTTGTTAATTGTTTGATCTTTTACAATCTTAGCAATGTCACTGGAGGACGGCTTTAAAAAAAAAAAGGAAAACCAGTCCTATGTTCTGGTTGTTCTTTGCGCAGTACTCTGCCCTGTGAATGCACACTGTATAGATAGAGGGCTTGGGGATGATTAACTGTATGCCTAATCTACACACTGAACTGCTTTGGGACTGGTTGTTCTGCTCGCATACTTTCACAAAACTAACCGGCAGGCCGTCGAGAGAGACACTTATCCTTCTTTTCTTTTGCATCGACCACACTGACCGGCTTGCTGACTAACCAATGATTGAAGCCTCTCACTCAATGATTAGCGAGCCTGGCCGCTCGGCCGCAGCAAGCAGCAGCAGCAGCAGCAGCAGCGGTCCTCTTGACGGGGGCTGACAGCTAGTGTCTTGTGCCCCTCAGATGGAAGAGGATGAGCTCCCAGTCGGCCCAGAATATGACCCTGCTAAAGCCCAGCGGAGCCCTGGGGAGGGCAATTGGCACCTGCTAGCTTCTTACCCTCCCCGTGCCGCCCCCGGCCCCGACCCCTGCTCCCCTAGGTAGTACCATCAGCTCCACCGCTACCCCCCCCCCCCCCCCCCCGCTGTGTCCTCATCGCCTGCCCCCCCCCCCACCACCACCACCACCCCAAGCACCGGCACCACCAGTGCTTAAGCATCTTGTCTATGTTATGGATGCAACAGAAAGGCGCTGCGCCAAAACCCAGTGCTCTATCTGACCACTATCCTGTGTCACTTTGTTGTCACCAGCCTCCCTGTTTTGTTCCTTGAGAATGACCCATCCTAACTTCATGAATTCATGTTTTTATTTTTTTGAGTTGATGGTGTTAAATGAAGCCTGATGCTCTGCTGCCTGTAGTCATGTTGTGGTCCCTGGCTCGGTCCCGAGGTGGCCTTGCGTGCTGCCCAGCATTCCTTTCTTAAGCTGGTTCCCCAACACCAACATGTCCCTCCTTGTTTAACCCAACACCTCCCTCCATCACCCTCCCTCCATCACCCTGCCTCCACGCTGTGTCCCCGCGGTCCCTCTCCTTTGCCTTGATGTCCTTCATCAGAGCTTGGAGGACGTGCTGCTGTTGGTCTGCTGGCCTCCATGTCTTCCATGTCCTCCATGTCCTCCACTGCTTTTGTCTGAGCTGCTCTTTGGTGTCTTACACGTGTTTACATATTGGTCCTTTTGGTCTTTTTGTGTTATTATTTTCATTTGTTTTTTCCATCTTTAGTTCTCCTTGTATGTTTCTTTCAGCATTCATCTGTATTTTGGGATGCTTTAAACATTTGACTAACACTATTGTGTCATCATGTCCTACAACCGTTTAACAAAGCAGTTTGTTAACAATGTGCGATAATGGATTTGTATGAATTTAACTGCCTAGTAGGCCAGCCATGATCTATTGTTATTGGTGAAAATTCAAACGGCATTGCACCAAAACAAAATAACTGAATTCTGTGTCTTTAGCCCTAGCTGTGAATTACACACTGTTTTAATTCATCAATAAACACTAGTTGTCAGCTAAAACCAGGGATGGGTATAGTTAAGATCTTAGCCATACTTCTACTCTTATCCATACTGCTTTGTAGTCTGGAGCCACAGTGCCACTTCCATCATGGTTTGGGGAGTAGCCCGATCTAAACATTACATCGTTGACTTAGCCTAAATTCATAGAAAAAAAGATTCCCTTCATTTCTCTCATACGATATCAGCACCGGGTACGTCTGACCTTATCGATAGTACGTCCGTAATGATTCAGCCCTGAAGCGGTTACCCATCCCGAGACAAAACCAATACTAGAAATCCATGGACCAATATGTTGACCGTTTGTGTTTGCTCTGGCTCATAAACGCTGTGATTGAATCCTCTTAACGGCTGGGCTCAGTGTCCTAACTCACCGTTGATTGGTGGTGGTGTAGTGTCTGCTCCCGTTCCACTGATTGTGTACCGGGAGCCAAAGCAGTCGTCCAGGGATACGGGTGGCTGCATGTTTATCAGACCATAACTTAGGATGGGCCGCCATAACTCTCGCCCCCTTTGCTCGCGACACACAGAGTCCACAGAGTCTGATCTGCTGCTGCAGTCATTCCCCGACGTTTGAAAAGTCTCTCGCTTGCACCTATATAATAAATATAAACCCCTTAAACGTATTATGACTAATTTACATTTTGTTTTACCTTAGACCAGTCATCAATATAGATAAATCATGCATGTTCGGGATTTTGTAGGTGTTCTGCTTCTGCGGTTTCTGGAGGGGGGCGGTTTGTCGACATGGCAACTGTTTAATTAGAAGTCTCTTCAGGAAAGTGCAACAGCGGGCAAACGGTGCGACCGGGGGGGACTTGGTTCAACAAGGGCAGATTTAGTGATCTGTAGTCTCACCCTGCTCTGTGTAGTGCAGCCGTACAGTCGAGGTATCACCCGCACTCTGAGCCTCAAGGCAGCGATCGTCTTCTCAGCACCTCCCTGCTTTTGTCTCGTCCTCTCTTCTCCCCCTCCGTCTCCGTCTCTGCCCGTCTGCCTCAGAGTCGCTGACTCAGGTGAACTCGGGGGGGACCCGATACCTTCCCTTCCCCTGGCAGCCTCCTCCTGCATAGCGCTACCTGCAGTGCTGGCCGGGAATGTGTTATTTAGTGGTAGCTCTGGAGCGAGATAGAGGTGTAAGACGTAACCTAGTTCTAGGAAGTGAGCTGAAGCGGAGACAGGCCTGGGCTCCGGTCTGACGGTCTGGGCCCCTGTGTGTGTGCGAGCTGCGTCATAGATGGAAGACCATCCATCACGTGGAGGCTGTGTTCATGGAAATAAGCCTGTGAATGCGCAAGGTTACTGAGAAGTCCTCCAAGTAAAGTTACTGGCCTTTTCTTTTATAGGAAAGTAAACGTAAGGACATAGTGAAGATGGACAGTTGTTGACTGGAGTGCTTTACAATGGTTCACAGCACTACTGTCACAGGGCAAAGAGGTAGGCATGTAGCCAAAAGGTTATTAGATACTTTTTTAATCCTAACATTAAGCAGACAAATAAGACTCCAAAGTAAGCTTCTTTGAACAACATGCCCACATATATTCCCTGAATGTTGCCTTTGGCAAACACAGAAATGATTAAAAAGCCAAATGTAACAATTCTATATTCTATCCATAGTCATACTAATTCATTATAACTCATCTTGGACACTGACCCAAATCTAAGCTCTTTGCTTTGAGTCATCATCATCTTTTCTTTGGTTTGTCGCATCGTTTCATCTGTGTTTGTGTTCTGTGATCACAGTCGTCTGCAGTTTGAGTTGGACGCACAGTCCGTGTTTGTGTTTGAGCATGCCACCCACGGCCCTGAAGGCTTATCACCACACATGTAACATTGTTTGATTCTAATGCTGATTTTATGCTTCCCTCCTTTTTTCTTTTCTCTCGTCTCCTCTTCTCCTCCTCCTCCTCCTTCCATTACACTTAAACCTTCCTCCTTCTCCGCTCCCTTAATCCTCCTCCTGTCCCTCCCACTCTCCCCTCTCTGCTCCTTCTGTCCTCTCATCCATATCCTCCTCCTCTGGTCTCCCTCTCTCCTCTCTACTCAATCTGTCCTCTCCTCCTCCTCTTCCTCCTCCTCCTCCTCCTCCTCCTCCTCCTCTGGTCTTCCTCTCTCCTCTGTCCTCTCATCCGTCTCCTCTTCCTCCTCCTTTGGTCTCCCTCTCTCCTCTCTGCTCAATTTGTCCTCTTCTCCTCCTCCTCCTCCTCCTTTGGTCTCCCTCTCTCCTCTCTGCTCAATTTGTCCTCTCATCCGTCTCCTCCTCCTCCTCCTCCACCTCTCTCCTCTCCCCTCTCTCTGTCCCTCAGTCTTTATCAGCCCAGCAGACGCAGGGCCTCAGCTGTGTGGAGTCCCTGTGCTGCTACCAGCATGGGCAGAGCGGCTGTACCCGCCTGGCCCGGCTGCTGGAGCAAATGAGCGGCCCCTGCCCGTCTGGCGTCACCCACTGCACCGCCGACGCCCACAGCAGCAGCAGCAACAACAGGTGCGGGGGAGGATGCAGCGGCGGCGGCGGGGGCGGGGCCCTGGCCATGGAGACCATGGCCGACGATAGTGATTGTGATGCCGATGAATTCCTTACTCACCCTCGCTCCTCTTGAGGCACGACCCACGACCCACGAGCTGCGGAGAGGCGCGGCTCGCAGGCCGGAACTCGTTGCTTGTTCCCCCCGTCGGTGGGATTCTCTCCCCCGGCTGTCGGCGGTTTGATGGCACCTCGTTTCCGGAGGGTTCTGGGTGAGGGGGTAGCAGGTGGAGGCCAGCCTTCAGGGTGTGGGGTGAAGGTGTTCTCTGGACACGGCTCCAGCAAACCATGACGGTTTTTGCCCACTGACAACTATTTTAATAGTTGTGAGCGATGGTTGGCCGTTTCGTACGATATCATTGATGGGGTTGGTCTAAGCACCTCCCCTGATTATGGCTCAGAGGTTGGTGTGCATATTATCTCCTCAGCCAATCGGACTGCGGATCTCCAACTGCAATGACCACCGCCGGTCACAGAGGGTGGTCTGTAGAATGTACCTGCGCTGCTCTCTGTGTGGACCCGGTCGAGGGTTCCACGCGTCCATTGGACTTTAAACGATTGATCTGCATCGTGATCCACCTGTGGTCCGCTTCACAGCACTCTGAGTCCCGGCTCCGTGCAGGTTTGCATCGTGGCATGTGTTGGCTGTTGGCTCTGATGCCGTCTGGCCTCCCGTTCGTCAGTGTATGGTTTGTGTTCGGCTCTACTTGTAGAGATCTTTTGTCTCTGTATGGATTCTGTTGTCGTACGTCTGAGGTTCTGTCCGGTCTGTCCAAACTGTAAACTCCTGGATGCACTTTACACTTTCTACAGAGGATGAAGACGTTCTCAACCCGGGTGTAACTTTTGGGTCTGATAAGTCTTCCCTTCTGCTGTTAACTTGAACTTTCTATGACTCGTCTGTGTGAGGACCTCTCAGCGAAGAGGAAGGCCGCACACGAGCCACCTGAGAAGGAACGATTGAACCGATCGATGGGCTGATGACGGGCTCGTCCGGAGATGTGTTGATCGTGGTCCGTGAATCTTGTAGCCGCTCAGTGAAGGAAGAGAATGAGTGGTTGCCGCATGCCACCCCGTACGCTCCCACTGGTTTACCGTAGCACTCTTACTGCATGCTCTCTCGCTGTGATGTAGACCCTCTCTGTGATGATGGATACCTCTGCTCAGCTCTCTGTCTCCGAGCCCCGGTCGGACAGCCCCGTCAGCTCTTCTGGTGTCACAGTGTCGCCCTTTCTGAATCCCCCGGGGCACCCAAGGGCGTCTGAATATCCACCACAATGCGCTTTTCTTTTCCCTGCTAGCTAATCAATAATCCCAACATCACATTGGGACGGGGAACATTGATCAGACCCCGCTCATAAAGATGTAGCATCTTTGTGTGTGTGTGTGTGTGTGTGTGTGTGTGTGTGTGTGTGTGTGTGTCTGTGTGTGTGTGTGTGTGTGTGTGTGTCTGTGTCTGTGTGTGTGTGTGCGCGCATGCACGCCCCCACGAAACAGCATGCAGGACCTCAGAGGGGATGCAGAGTTTCTGGGTCCCCCGTTCCCCCTCCCCAATATTGGATAGCAGCAGCAGCCAATGGACTCTCAGAGGACCTGGGAACAAACACTGAGTCAGCACATTCTCCCCGGGCCGCGGGGACGCTGCTGCTGCTGCTGCTGCCAACTGGTGTATTATTCCTCCCATGTCTGTCTGAGGCGTTGTGCTTTACGACGGCGACAGTCCTCTCAAAGCCCCGACTGAATGACACTCTCACACTGGTCCGTCTGGGGGCCCCGAGTCCCTCCTCTCTCCTCGGCCTCTCTGTGCTGCAGGGAGCGCAGCTTCACAACCCTGCTTTTAACATTCATGCCTTTTTTATTATTTATGGGCCGGTGGTCGCGTCGATGGGATAACACAGAAGTATTAGCAGACACTGGCGGTGATCGCTCTTTTGTCCCCCCCGGCGTCGTTTTCCTCTAAGGGCATTATCCGGTGAAGTAGATTAAGAGCCTTATAGATCTGTTTGTCCCCGCGTCCCCGGCGCAAGGCAAAAGCACCCGATTGAATCGTCTCAAATGTGCTCACGGAGCCATCCTGCTCCCACCGAGGCTGAAGGAGAAGTGGGATCACAAGTAGGTTTGGATTGGGTTCGGTCTCGACCTATCACAGAGACGGTTGCCTTTGATTGGTGGGGTGCTTGGTGTATTATCCGTCCTATCTTCCTACTCTCACTTCTGTCTGTCATCAATAAGCTTATTTCCTCTCTGTTTGGTTTTAATTAAGAACTTTTGTTTTGTTTTAATGACATACCTTTTATTTGATTCTAATGAAGTACTCATTGCCTTAAAAATGCTAGGATACTGCCATAGGGGGAGGGGGATAGATATACACACATATATATATATATAAATCTATTTATATATATTATACACAGTTATATATCCCCCAGTACTATATAACATGCCTGACGACTGGAAGAGGATCTATATAGCAAGCGTATTTACAACTATAGACAAGTCGTATATCTCTGGTATATATTTCAGAACTGACTTTGAAGCTGAATATTAGGCAGTCAGAGTCTGACAAGAAAAGATTCAAATAGTGGGATATTATTATACTGGGGTGCAGAGTCGTGTAGCCTGAATTACAAAATGTCTTTGTATATACCCGGTCTCTGCTATCGTACAGGAGACCACAGAGAAGGCTCTGGAAAGGAGGGAGATCATTAGGTCTCTTCTGCTGTTCCCTGGATCTCTTTGTTTCCTACTGGATCCTGAAGCCTTAAATGTGCTCCAGATGAGAGGCGATATCTCTGAGAGGGGGTCTTTGTTGCAAACCCGATAATGTGTGTTCAGACAAATGCTGTTTCTATTTCCAATGGTCAGAAGAGCTCCACGGGTTAGAGACCAACACGACTCGGTCTTGTTGCATGAGGGCTGCTGTCGCCTTTTTGGTATTTTGTATACAAAGCCGCCCTGTATGTACCTGTGCCCGCGCTAAGCTCGCTAAGCTGCACTGGTCTGTGTCCGTCCACTTTGCCTTTCTTCCCGTGTCCCCTCTGCCTGTCCGTGTCTGTATTTTGCATAATGCTGTTGACTTATCCAAATTTAATTATTCACGTCAACTTTAACGTGGGCCAGTGAGCTCTTGAGTCTTGTCGGAAAACGTAGCATGTTTTGTTTCCTGGTGTCGGTGCTACACGAGTCCCGGCGACGCATCGCAAAACGGGTTTCCATCGGGCGAACGAACGGGCGGGCGAGCATCCTTCTGATTGTGGTGTTTAAGCTGAGCCCAGCGGCCCAGCAGACATCATGATGCGGACCACACTCTGACGCTGCAGCACATGGGGAGTGCTCTCAGCCAGAGTGACCGTTTGATTATTCAGTGTCCTCTTTAAAGTCCCCCCACGTACCCAGTCTGGGCCCCCCCACTTACCAGCTCTTAAAACGGTTGTCTTTGGCCTCACTGAGGAGTAAGGCGATGGTGACAGCTGAAGAAATAAGAGCAAAGAAAGAGTAAGGATTTAGAGCTTTAGCTGGTGAAGAAGGTGGAGCTCCCCTCCGTCTGTAACCCCCTCTGTCCTGGGGTGGTTTGGAGGACAGGGGGGGACATCTCTCTGGCTCCATGAAGCCTGTGTCCATCTAGGAGTCCGTCTCCCACCCGGGGTGGTGGGTCAGGCTCCTCAGTCGAGCTTAAGGGTTAAGGGTTAAGGGACGCTTGAGTCTGACGTCAAGACCACTGTGACTTGTGACAGAGCGGGCCCCCTCGTCTTCAAAGGGGTTCTGTTCTAGCCAAGACAAATATCATACATGTAATTTTCTATCAGGTGCACAGATAAATATATATATATATTTAAAATAATCGAATATCATTTTTGTAGAAGTGAATCCTAGGAAACGCCTCATGCTGTGAGGAGGAGAGCGTGGTCTGGTGGCTGTACAGAGGTGGTAGTGGTGGTACTGCAATGTGATGTGACTGTGATGTTGACCTTATGACTGAGCGGTGACTGTGATGTTGACCTTAATGACTGTTTGACTGCTGTGTTGTTTCCGGTAGTCCGTTGAGTAGCCCTGGTTTTGTGCTGACTCCTCCCATGGCTAACGCCTACTCGGTGCTCAGACCCGACTAGATGAGCACCGTTTCAGAGACGGACGGTAAGCCGGCCCAACTGAAGCCAGACGTTACTAATCCTGTAGGGGTGGAGTAGGGGGGGGGTCCTCTCGGATCAGAGAGGGTCTCTCTGAGGGTAGAGGTCACTGAGGAGAGACTGTTGGTTTGATTGATCATTAACTCATTAACCCTCCACCGTCGAAACCCATCCCTCACCACCACCACCACTACCACCACAACCACCACCACTACCACCACCACCACCACTACTACCACCACCACCACCACCACCACCACCACAACCACCACCTCCACCACCATCACCACCATCACCACCACCTCCACCTCCACCACCTCCACCACGCTTCTCTTTGGTTTCCTCCCCACTCATCCGTCTAACATGCTAAGGTGGTCGCCCTGTGTTTCTATAGCAACATGTGTTCTCACCTCTCGCAGACTCTAGAATCCTTCTTCAGGGCGGGCTCCGCGTCGGTTCAAGGTCCCGCGACGCGCCACCGGGCGTGAGTGTGATTGGCCGTATGAGCCGTTTTTGGAAATCTGCCCCTTATGACATCACAGGTGGGCGTGCCCACGTGTGACGGAGAGATGAGCAACGTTTGCTACGGTCCACCGGTGATGTCAGAAGAGGCAACTTTCCAAAACGGCTTGTAACGGCCAATCACACTCACACCTGGTGGCACGTCGTGGCACCTTTAACAGACAGGCGCCCCCCCCCCCCCCGCTGTCTCTGCCTCGCTGACCGGTCCCGCTTGGCTCTGTGCTTCCCACCCCAGGCCAAAGGCTCATGTTGCTGTTGACATGCTGCACCTCAGACACACTAGCACACCTTTCTAGCTACTACTGTGTCCACACAGAGGGCTGTCTCTGATTGGGCCTCACTCAGGGCTCTCTCTGATTGGGCCTCACTCAGGGCTCTCTCTGATTGGGCCTCACTCAGGGCTGTCTCTGATTGGGCCTCACTCAGGGCTCTCTCTGATTGGGCCTCACTCAGGGCTCTCTCTGATTGGGCCTCACTCAGGGCTCTCTCTGATTGGGCCTCACTCAGGGCTCTCTCTGATTGGGCCTCACTCAGGGCTCTCTCTGATTGGGCCTCACTCAGGGCTCTCTCTGATTGGGCCTCACTCAGGGCTCTCTCTGATTGGGCCTCACTCAGCGCTCTCTCTGATTGGGCCTCACTCAGGGCTCTCTCTGATTGGGCCTCACTCAGGGCTCTCTCTGATTGGGCCTCACTCAGGGCTCTCTCTGATTGGGCCTCACTCAGGGCTCTCTCTGATTGGGCCTCACTCAGGGCTCTCTCTGATTGGGCCTCACTCAGGGCTCTCTCTGATTGGGCCTCACTCGGGGCTGTCTCTCTCCCTGCCAGCCTTCTAACCCACAGCCACTGCTCCTGCTTTCAGGTCGTGGAACGACCCGGAGAACTTCTACTCCAACGACCGCAGTATCCTGACCCTGTCCCCCATCGAGGCCAGCCACTGCTGACACCCCCCACCGCCCCCCCCCCCCCGCCCCTCCCCCGCCCAGGGCCCCGACCTGACCCCCACGGGCCCCTGAGGAGGGCAGAGGTAGCCCTCCTCTGGCTGGCCCCCCCCTCAGTACCAGTCTCTGCTCCTCACTCTGAGACGGAGGGAGACACGTTGCATTAACAGCTGATGCAGTGGGGAGTGTGTGAGTGTGTGTGGTGGACGCCTGGGTTAAGTGTGTGCTTCCACCACACACACACTCCACATGCAGACTGTCCCCAAATGTCCAAAAGAGACTAGAATAGAAATACAAGACTTTTGATAAAAACCAAAACCACAACAGAAATATTGGGCTGGGGAAGCGAAGCACACAATAGATTTGCTCCAACCAATGGCAACAATGCTTGCTGCAGAGGCTGGCCAATCAGCAGGTCGCCCTGAAACCAGGAGCTGGAGGACCAGTAGGACCCTGGTCCCCCAGTAGAGCCCCCCCCCCCCCCCCCGGTCCTGGCAATAGCTTTACCGAGGAGCCCGGCTCCTCCAAGGCCTTATCACGGTACCAAAGACCAAAGACCAGTTCATAAGAGAAAGACCTTTATTTTTGTGCCCGATTGTACAGCAAGTTCGGTTATTGTAGAGATTACTATTATTAATAATATGATCGTTGTTCTGTATGCTCTCTCTTAGCAGACCGTACCCTCCTCTCCACATGAGGCCGGTGTTCATAAGCCATATCCTCAGATCATTCATTTAAAGGAAGTTGACTCAAAACATCCAAATCTCCCAAAGTCCACAAGTCCACAGTCCAGCGTCGCTTCCCTCCTCAAACGCCTTCATCTTCATTTGTTTTGTTTGTTTTGGACCCGATGACCAAAACCATCCTTGCACTACAGGAAGTGACATCACAGCCCTGTGAGGTGACCGCATTCTGCGGAGGACACGGCCCACTGATCTATGGTCGCCGCGTACGTTATTTAAAATCAACTGGAAATCAAGGACTTAGTGTAACGATGGTTTTTTGCTCTGCACGGCTGCTCCTGATCTCTGTCCCGGTCGGAGAACGTTCCGGCCCGCACCGCTTCCGAGAGACGATTTAGATTTAGGATTTAGAGCAAATAATGAATTTACAGGCAGAGCTTTTTGCACATTTGTTTCATCACATATCCCTTTCATGTTGTGTTGGGTTTGCCTTGATCCTGTCTTGCGTACATGTACATGTTCCATTGCATACTGTTTTGTTCACCATTGAAACCATCAAGTCATGTGATAACGGGCCTACTGTTGTGTTGCTCATGTGCATCTCTGGTACGAATGGCTAGCTCCACTGAAGGACCTGCTCCCCAGGGCGCCTCTAGGGCTGAACACGGCGCGTCTCGCCCTCGAGAGGAGAAGTAGGACCAGGCCTGATCTAAAGAGTCGGTGGAGACGGGCGCTAAAGCGACTCCAGGTGAATCCAAACTGAACCGAGCGATCCATGCAAGGTCGGGAACTCTCTTAAGACAACCGTTTTAAACTCGCTGCGGGTAATCCCGTTAGTCACGCGGAACACGCATTTGCGGAATTGTGTTGTGGCGTCTATGCAAAGCAGTCAAAATGTTAAACGGTTAAAGGCTCACCAATCTATTTTTGTTGAAGCAGTGGGTCGCCCTCGAATCACTTTAAATCATATTCTGGGAGAATGAATACATGTCCGGTAACACCTTTTTATATATTTAATATCACAGTGCATCTTTTTCTGTTAAGTCATGCTTGTTTCTTTGCATATATCTGTACGGCTTCAATGAGTCTTCTACCCAAGAGAATCCCTGTACTATCCAAATAGATCACAGATTATTATTGATTTGTGAGGGGGTTAGGTTTGGGTGTGAATGCGTTGGTTCATGGCCCACCTTGCTTTTTTTCTTTCCAAATAATGAGAACAAAATGTGATGAAAATGGTATCACATTAAGATGTTCTTGAGAATGTTATCAAGCACTATATCTGGCAGATGTTTAAGAAGGACATTGTTCTGCGGTAGCTCTAAATTAGATCTGCACTCTGAACATATTCAAGCGGTTATCGCACTGCAGGCATTGATCTGTTGAAGCTGCAGACGCAACCTTTGGTGCAATATGTTTAGGAACCCGAGAGAATCTCCCAGAAATCAATGCATTGATGGACCGATGAGGCAGAACTAGAAATACGTGGGAATATTTTCAAACTCTCGTGATCTGGATCAGTGGTGCTCTCTTGTTACTCTGTATGGGCATCATGTTGATCATTATAAATTGTTATTTAAGTGAAGAGATGGAAATTAAGAGCTTTTTTTTGTATTCTGGTTAAAGTTATGTTAGGGGGTTAGTTGTTCTGGCCACTTGGCCGGTCTATGAAAGAACAGAAAGCTTTTCGAAAGTAGTTTAGTGTTTTCTCAGTGGAACGACCACAGGTGACATTTTTTGAAAACCTGAACCGGGGAATGTTAACATTTTATTTATTGTTATTTTATTGATTCATATGTCAGTGACTCACCATCCACCATTAAGACGAAGGTCTTGGTACAAATTAAGGATTTTAAATGTTTAATGTGTTGGAAGACACTTGTATACCTCTCCCATCTGCAATAATCGTCACTGCCCAGAGCGCAGGCTACTCTCTCCACCCTGTGTGTGTCGTTTTGTTTGAGCATGTTTTGCTGTTTTTTGTCTTCATGCCTTCTCTGTAGGCTGTCTTATGGCTGACGATGTTATTGAAAATAGTTATATTTACGGAATAAATAATTTTTTTCAAGAATGACGACTGCTTTCCTTACAACAATCAAAGTTTAATTTCTGCTCCTTCCAGAGTTCATATTTAACTTGAGTGCGGCTACAAAAGGTTTAGCCCTGCGTGGGTAGGAAGGGATCCACATAGAACATACTGGGTAGTAAAATGTCACTCACATGAAATATCACAACGGATTACCCAGTGATGTACGGTGAAGTTAACTTGGAATGAATAGCATCGACATTACAACTCCCATCATATGAATCAGTATTGTGGGACTCAAGTTATGTCAATTCTTAATTTATAACGTGTATATACATCTCATCAAAACATATGGACACGCCCACTTGTGATGTCAGAAGAGGCAGATTTCCAAAACGGTTTGTAATGGCTAATCACTCACACCTGGTGGTATAATAGGTCACCTTTAAATGCAAATGAACCTCCAAGATAAACACAGCCGTCTCAATGTTGAATGGGTTTAACGCTTAAAACACATGACACAGAGACACTCAGCCTTTCACACAGAAATGTAAATCAGAGAATTTGAGAAGACTGAGGATAATCCACTCAAATGCATGAAATAAAGAAAAATTAAATACTAGTTCCAAATGATTTATTCATAATTAAACAATACATTTACTATAAACAATCCCAATCCAAAAGAGGAATACATGTGTGTAATGCTTTCAGAGCACACTGGTTAGTTAACGCACAGAATCACTCGACACTAGTCTAACTAATCTTCTTTCTAACCCACTCTTCTCGACCGATTGCACAGTATTAACGGCAGAAATTTCCTCACCACGTTGACATAGTCCAACCGAAACGATCATATTCAACCCCCCATAGTATAAGAGACGTCATGCAACGCCATCCATCACCTCCGTACAGGACTCAAAGGCTGAGCCTTGGGGAAACACTTCAACAGGAGTTTGTCATTTAGCATTTTCTCCAAACGACAGCGAGAACACACGCCCGTTTTCCAATCATAAGTTATGTAATGCCGCAGGGCGACCTGCCATCGTGACGCAAGGCCAACCCTGGATCAGAATAGGAAGCATATTACAGCCAGAGTCCAGCCTCTCAGTTATTAATATGAAATATGGCTGCAAAGTATACTCTAACTCCATCTTTTATGTATGCCATTTTCTGCGTCGCCATTTCAATGAAATGGGATAAGAGCTCTTAATGCTTCTATTACAACAAGACCCCCCCAGAGATATCAAAGAAGCTGAGCTCAGCATTATTTCTCT
>NW_028176838.1:0-13440 GCF_964030765.1 Micromesistius poutassou
CGGCCATGTTGGGTCATCCTGTGAGATCCCACCAGCAGAGGCGAAGCACTGCATTGTGGGATTTTTTTTTATATTGTTAAGTCGTGTACACTGGACACTATTTTTATGCTGGCTTGTGGGATATTTTGAGCTCTATAGCGCATTAATACAACTTTTGGATCGCTGACGATAAAATGTACAGAAAAGACAACACACTATGAAGCCAATAGGGACCAATTCCATTAATTA
The DNA here is from genome assembly GCF_964030765.1 of Micromesistius poutassou. Taxonomy (NCBI): domain Eukaryota; kingdom Metazoa; phylum Chordata; class Actinopteri; order Gadiformes; family Gadidae; genus Micromesistius; species Micromesistius poutassou. The sequence continues at coordinate 229 of NW_028176838.1, forward strand.
TTTGTTCCTGGCCTAAACGTCACCCTTACGTAAACCCTACAGAAGCTCAGTGACCAGAACCACTGATCTTCAAACAATCCAAAGACTAATTGATTTGATTGGCTGATATGTGGACAGTCACATACGGAGAAGCATTGATCCGATAATAACCCCCCCCCCACCTCCTGTTACCTATATCCATCCCTCACTCTCCCCCCAATGTCCACGCAGCTCGCTCTCTCTCTCTCTCTCTCTCTCCCTCCCTCCCTCCCTCCCATGTCCACACAGCCTCTCTCTCATGTCCACACAGCCTCTCTCTCTCTCACATCACTACACCGGTCAGATCAATAGTGCTCAACACATTATTGACCTCTGGTTGGTACCTTTCACAGGAATAAAGACAGAGACATAAACAGTGGATGAAGGGACAAACAAGGGAGAGAGAGCACACGTGCATCTAAATGTTTATTGTGTGTATGCATCGCCATGGATGTGCTCGAATGTGTGTGGAATATTTATGGTCATTAATCTACGCCCTGGTTCGTACTGATATACATCATACCGATATATTCTCTATCTATCTATCTATCTATCTATCTATCTATCTATATATTTATATGATGTATACATGGTCGTGTTCTCCTTGACCTCCCCCCTGCTGTCCTTCACACAAAGAAGACACACGAGAGAGAGAGAAAGCCAGACATAAAGAGAGACAGAGACAAATCGAGACAAGACATAAAGACAGACAGAGGAAGAGAGACACAGAGACAGAAACACAGACACAGAGAGAGAGAGGGAGAGAGAGAGAGAGAGACAGAGACACACAGATAAATCGAAACCGGACAAAGAGACAGACAGACAAATCGAGAACAGACAGACAGACAGAGGCTGACTGGCGCGTGCGGCTAGCTCCCTTCAGAGCAGCAGAATATGGCTCATGCTGTTCTCCACGTCACAGCTGACTGACACACACACGATTATTAAAGCCCAGCTGGTCCTTGAAACTGGCAATACATCTATTTTAAAACACACATACAGTTTCTAAAGAACATTCTGCCAATGGAAGACCGATTTAAAAACACACACCGGACATACGCACACAAACAAACCGGATGACAGCACTAACACACACACACACACACACACACACACACACACACACACACACACACACACACACACACACACACACACACACACACACACACACACACACACACACACACACACACACACACACACACACACACACACACCTTTAACAGCCAACCTTTTGACCCAAGGAAGGTCAGGGGTCATTTAAAGGGACTGGACCTAGTGACCACTCAGCCCACTCAGAACCACAGGGCATGGTGTTATCTGTGGGAAGAGGCTGACTTCAGATCAGAGAGCCCAACCGGACACCGACCTCTTCCAAACACACAGCATCACAGGAAGCTAAATATGAGATTTAATTTTAGATGAAAACTATTAACGGTCTCCCATCAGTCTTTTTAAAATAAGATAACGTACTAAGAACAACCTGGTGTGAAGCATATGTTAGAAATCTATAAACATACAGAAAGCGTTGTCGGGTTCTGTATTAGTACGTTTTGCTTGCGGCCTGACCGGACAAACTGGTTATAGAAATAATGACAGCCGGTGAATCAGCAAACAATAGAAAAGTCTCTCATCCACAAGGATAAAAAGGTAAATAATTATCACGGAGAAACAAGCTGAGAACATACCAACTAATCTACAGCTAGGAGGCTCGGGTAGAGTTCACCGAGAGGACTTGGGATAAGAGGTTCTGCTAAATGACTAAATAGTAAGAGTACATGGAGGTGGCTAATTAGCTTCAGAGAGCTCATTTGCCAGCTCCCTCTCCAAACAAGCCATTTCTTTTTCAGCTGGCTTAAGAACCTAATCTAAACAAGCGCAGGATTCACCAACTCTGTACGGCCGCGGCATTGGCTCGGTGCAGCGCAGCATTCATCTCCCTCCTCTCCACCCGGGCGGTTTGTGTTTTAACTAGCTCGGCTCCGTCTTCATGTTCTCCACGCTGCCCTCTCCCCTCCAATTCGGCGCCACCAGGCATTGTGGGTAAACAGCTAGATGAGCTAATCAATCTTCCCTGTGGAATGGAGGTGGCGTGCGTGCATGGGCAGGGAATGGGTGAGGGGAGAATATATATAAGAGAGAGAGAGAGAGAGAGAGAGAGAGAGAGAGAGAGAGAGAGAGAGAGAGAGAGAGAGAGAGAGAGAGAGAGAGAGAGAGAGAGAGAGAGAGATATTGAGAAGGAGCGAGAGGGACAGACCTAGAGAGAGGCATACAGAGAAAGAGTGAGAGATATGAGAGAGAAAACAAACGTGCACCTCAATATATGCAAACATGGGGGTGTTGACGGGAATACCACAAGCAGTGAGAGCGAGAGAAGAGAGGGAGAGGGGTACAGAGAAGAGAGAGAGGCGATAGCGAGAGGTACAGAGAAGAGAGGGAGAGCGAGAGAGAAGAGAGAGAGAGCAGTACAGAGAAGAGAGAGAGGAAGAGCGAAGATAGCGAGAGTGGTACAGGAAGAGAGAGGTACAGAAGAGAGGGAGAGCGAGAAAGGTAGAGGTACAGAGAGAGATGTACAGCGAGCGAGGTAGAGAAAGAGGTACAGAGAGGAGACACACACACACACACACACACACACACACACACACACACACACACACACACACACACACACACACACACACACACACACACACACACACACACACACACAATGAAAGCGTGAAAAAGGTGAGAGCTGAGGGGAGAACGTGCTGAGGGAGCAAAGAACGCCAGAGCAGGAGGAAGGAGGAAGCAGGAGAGGAGTGGAAGTACACACACGTGCACATTAATACTGCATTACAATATTCCCACGCAGAAAGGAGGCGCTGCTTGAGGAGGACAGCCTCCGGTGGGGCGGAGGAAGGCTGTAACGTTAGCCCGCCGGTCGGTCCCAGCGCCGGGGGAAACCCGAGACGAGAACGCAGGTAATGTTTTAATTGAATGACCGCAACGGGCGACCGTTACCGGTGTGGAGGAACCGGCAGACGAGAGCACGGGAGAAAATAGTTATCTAGCATAAAGACTGCAGATGCAAACACTGCTCGCTCACAAACAGACACTTCCCTCCATCTCCACAGTCAACGAGCACTCTGGCAACCCTGGGTGTGAAAGGACCACCACCCCAACCCCGTCACCTTCCTCCACCCATCCTCTGGGCCGATGGCCAAAGCACCCCCCCCCCCCCAAAGTAGACACACACACACAATCCCCCCCCCCCCCCCCCAAAATCCCTGGCTTAGCCCCGGCCCAGTGCTGGGATTACCGGATTAGAACTCTATTCCATTATCTCCCCCCAGTCCCTCACACACACACACACACACACACACGCACACACACACACACACACGAGGGCCAAAGGCAGACGTAGACACACACTGTCCATCATAACAAATGACATTCATACACAAAGGATACAGTTACATGCTTTAACACACGCAGTTGGGGAAAAAAAAACACAAAAAGCAGCATTCCACAAACCCAATCCAAGGCAACACACACACGCTGGAGACATCGTGGTCCCCAGAGACACAATAACCGGGAATATACATATAGATACTGGGACGAAGGCCGATACAATAAGACTTTACGCTTACACCATCGTGAGCACCAGTGAATGAGGCGATGTCACCCACCGCACACGCCGCTTAAGAGGAAAGGGCCACTGCAAACCTACCCAACATGCAGTGGTGTGTGTACGTACATGTGTATGTGTACGTGTGCGCGCGCATGTGTGCGTGTGCGCGTGAAGTCACCAGGAAATCCCTCGAAATATAAACCACAGTTTTCCCGCTGATGTGACACAAATGAATACACCTTCGGAATTTAAGGAGCCCCCCACAATACCAGACACAGAGCAGCCATTGCCTGCCACGCCTGTCAAGTCACTTACGTAATCATGGAAGGCTTTGGCCTCGCTGGAGTGTTCACACGTCTCCCGTCGGTCCGGTGCGGCGCAGTACAGGTCCCAGAATACACTGGGGGAGGGGGGGGGGGGGGGGAGGATCAAAGGTTACTAAACAAGAGGATACAAGCACATGTGTAACGGCAATTCAAAGCCCATTCACACACTGGCACCTCTCCCTCACACTCTTCAACATCCTCACACACAGAAACACACTCCAGGTCACCCCCCTCAAGCACACACCGAGGTCTGTAGGTCGGTACGTGAGAGGAAGCGTCACTACAGTTTACATTGGAGGGCATTTAGCAGCCGCTTTTATCCAAAGCGACTTACAATGAGTACATTTGTAAGAAGAAAGAGAAACATCAATATATCCGTCTGTACAGTAAGGATGTTCAAGAGCCAAGCACTAACAATCACTAGGTCAACCCATGAACGGGAATACCAGTGTTATGTTGCGCCACAATGTGGATTTTGCTATACCGTGGATACCGTTATATATTCAGAAATTCAAATTCGGCATTCATATTGTTTTGCAGAAATCTTTGCTTGAGTGATATAAGTCTACATTTTTTAATGAAAACATTCAGTTTCGGGGAAAAAGAAGCATGTTGACCTATTTTGTTGAGCGGAGGTAGCGTGCATTCCTTGCGCGAACGAAGCAAAAACAATCGTGCATTAGGTAGCAGCTGTTAGCTCACACAGCTATCGATGCACACACGCGCGCATTGACAGCTGAAGTAAAAACAGTGAATTTTAGAAATGAGCGAAGACACAGTGTGCAGGTAGACATCGACGCTGATCACAATCGAGGAAAAAGACGATGAATTTACTAAAAAAAAAAAAAGAAAAGAAAGGGGGCTACTCTGTCGTTTGGAACTGGTTTGGAACAATACTTTGTAAGTTGTGTCGCTGTGTTGTTTCAGCCAGAGGTGGACACACCAGGAACCACCGGAAAACAATGCATGTCCGTCAACATGAGGAATGCGCCCCAATGCGTGCGACAGTTAGCACCGGGGCACGACCCAAGACGAACGCGACTCAGCGATCAATGAAGTCATCATTCGCTGCCAGGACTTCACAGAGTTACGAGCCTAATGGTTAACAAGCAATCTGGTTGCTGATCGCATGCATGCGGCGGTTACGAGCTTTTATACCGAGATGAATCGGATGAAGGCGGAGCTCACGTCGGCACATTTGTAGAAATATCACAAACCTACCTTTAGTTTACTTTGTATGTGTCGTATGTCTTACAGAGTACTACATTAAAGGCACCTTTTAACATGTGATTTTATTTATTAACCGTTTGCTTTCTTAAAAAGAGAAAACTCATGAGCTGGATTGGATCACGCTCTGTCGTCAATAATGTCTCTAGGAGGATCTAAGATTTTGTTTAATGACGTGAAGCATCGCATATTATGCATGCTGTTTGAGTTTGTTGGTGTCATGCTTTTTTCTTATTCTGCTGTGCTTTAAATGTGTTCTTTCAATTTTACACAATATTTAATTTGATTCATATTACCTTTATTCACACTGCGAATGTTATCATTTGACAAAAACAATTGCACAATAAAAAACAAAACCTTTCAGGGTATATGAGCTTAAAATACTTATTTTACCTTTTACTAATGTCATTTAACTAAGAAGGGCTACTAAATGTGATTCAGAATTTTTTTCCTCATATACCCTGATATAATACCGATACCACCCGACAGTGGAAAATACCATGACCCCTACCCTGTATACAACAAAGATAAGATGCTATACGATGCCAAGTGCTATTTTTAAGTGCAAGGACGTACAATAAGTGCATGCATTACCCCTACCACATCTTGGAGCATACCTGTACACACCATTTATTTACAATAAGGTTGTCCCATTATATAATCTCTGGTCACACACACACACACACACACACACACACACACACACACACACACACACACACACACACACACACACACACACACACACACACACACACACACACACACACACACACACACACACACACACACTGGTGTTACCGGCCTGCGAGTTCCTAATTTAATCAGTCAAAGGTGTTTGGTTATTGATTAGATGGAAGTGCTGAAACTCTTTGAAACAGGGAGAAAACTGCTGAGAGTCCTCACAGAGCTCCTTTAAGTGTCCCCAGGAAGTAACAGATCCTCAACCACATGTTCCTGTCCCAACACTACCTATACAACTACCTATACACCTGAACCAACACACACTAACCCTAACGGTGAAACACACACACCAACACACACTAACCCCGTCAGTGATACACACACCAACACACACTAACCCCATCAGTGATACACACGCCAACACACACTAAACCTAACCCCATCAGTGGCTGGAGTCCATTCCTCTAGCCGACTTGGTACATTAAGCTTCCAGAGCCTACAGAGCCAGAGGTGATGAAGAGCAGGTCTATGAACAGAGGTGATGAAGAGCAGCTCTATAAACGGAGATGATGAAGAGCAGGTCTATGAACAGAGGTGATGAAGAGCAGGTCTATGAACGGAGGTGATGAAGAGCAGCTCTATGAACAGAGGTGATGAAGAGCAGCTCTATGAACAGAGGTGATGAAGAGCAGCTCTATGAACGGAGGTGATGAAGAGCAGCTCTATGAACGGAGGTGATGAAGAGCAGCGCTGTATGAACCACGCTCGATGGCTGCTGACATCACCGTGGGTTTGTGACTATAAATGAGGTTCACCCCTTTCTCCAGGGCGGTTTAGACCGGGGGGGGGGGGGGGGCGGGGGTTGCATGTGTTTCTGGAATGGGGAAGGGAGGGGGGGGCGGGATGGGGTAAGGCAGAGGTGACACAAAGGAACTTGGAATGCAAAGGGTTAATCTGCTAAGAACCCCCCCCCCCCCCCCCCCTCACGTGAACAAAAGAGACGGGGAGGGAGGGGGCACCGGGGTGAAGGGGGGGGCGGGGGGGGGGCATTCCCCAACCATCTGGATCTATTGTTTCAGGAGCGTGTGTATGCAATCGGGAACGGCAAGAAAAACGGGGTCACGCCCCCAGCAAGCAAGGCCACGCCCCCAGTGAGCAGGGCCACGCCCCCAGTGAGCAGGGCCACGCTCCCAAGTGAGCACGGCCACGCCCCCAGTGAGGCCGGCTGACTGGTTGAGCGTTTCTCTTTTCTTCTTCAGAACACTGCAGCTGAAACGTTCATTTAAAAAGAAGAAGACCCACTGCTAAGCAGCGACACAAGCCCACGTTCACACACCGTGTTGGTTGAGGTTCGAGGTGTCAATAGAATAGGTGATGAAGGAACATAAACGATCAGAAACCACAATCACTGTAGAGCCGCTGTAGAGCATGGCTCTCCTCATGGCAGCGGTGGGCTGGACTTCTGCGGAGGGCGACCACGGACTCCCATGAACCAGGGGGCATCGCGGCTCCACACTGGTGCAACGCACTGTTGTTTCCTCTACCACGCCGGTGCTGCTGCTCCCTACCTCCTCCCCTCCTGTGCGCGCACGCGTACCGTGGCAAAGGAATAACTGAAACACTTTACAGCTACGACACACAACGGCTCAGAATGGTAACAGAGAGGGGAAAGTGGTTTCTGTGGTGGCTACTGATTGGACACGTGGACGATGTTGACATTGTTTGGGTTTCCGTTGCATTGTTGATAGATTTGACCACACAGACCAGTAAAACCACACACACACACACACACACACACACACACACACACAGTAAGGACCAAAGTCCAGAAGAGAGACTCACCACCACCATGAATGGAGGAATCCTGGGGGCTCCCCTAATGTGATGTTTTTCTCCCATCGAATCTGAGGGCAGAAAAAGGAGCAGAGAAGAGGAGAAAGGTTATGTCTACCGGTGTGAGGGTTAAGAACACATAATCAGTCAGCCCCAGAATGTCAATTTCATCGTCGGGTACCACAAAACAATACTCCTGCGCTGTCCATGTCTCTCTCACTCACACACACACACACACACACACACACACACACACACACACACACACACACACACACACACACACACACACACACACACACACACACACACACACACACACACACACACACACACACACACACACACACACACACACACACACACGGTGGTCTCGGATCACAAGTCCTCCCTTCGCCACGTCTTCGGAGCATAAATAAATGATCAGGGTCTCTAACGTGGGTCATAGTGGTTTGATCAGGGCAGGTTAAGGAGAGATGCAAGCCGACTCTCAAGTCTCTGAGAAAAGGAAGCTTTCCCTCTCCAGCCACCCCCACTCCCCTTCCCCAGGACACCGTCCTCTCAACCCCGCCCCCCCCACCTCCTCCCTGCGCCTCGGTCAATGCTAAACATTACAGACCGCTACACCCTCTCCCCAGAGAATTACAGTAAGAGGCGACCCTGAACCCCAAAGAGAAGACCCCTCCCGGTCTGGGTTGTTGGGGGCCCTGGAGGGGGGGGACCTTACCTCTGACAGGAAGGTCTGTGCGGACTTCTGGGCTCCCACGTGGAGCAGGTACTCGTAGACGTACAACGCTAACCTGAAAGACAAACACACACACACACACACAAAAGGTCAACTTATGGGGACCAACGTCGATATCAAATCAAAGGGTTTAGAAGTCTGAATGTACCACTTTCAATTGAAACAAATATCTCAACATTATCTTCGGCATGAATGGATGTATGAATAGTAGTATGAATGAATATGTGACTGATGATGGGAAGATTATTGGGTATTCATGCCGATTATTTCATAAGCGACACATTAGCTGAAATCGATGAGCGCTGCATGGCAGAGACACGGGCACTGACCCCAACGGCATCATCACAGAATATTACAAAAAAACAAAAACTGAAGGACATTCTTTTCGGCGGTCGACCGCGATATCTGGCGCTAAGCCCCCCCCATGAAGCAACTTGGCCACGGGGGGTCAGCCGGCATGTTCTCCGTACAGAATGCCCTGCTAGAGCCACCACGTTACCCAAGACACGCCTGCAACCAGAGCACCCCCCCCACCATGGCGCGCAGTGTAGCAGGACGTGACGCGCCGGTGGCCTAGCATTGTAGCTGGCCACCTCGCGTGGCCTAGCATTGTAGCAGGCTACACCACACAGACTAGCTGCTAGCGGTGTAGCAGGCCACGCCGTGCAGACTTAGGTGTTTAATAGGCTGTTAATGGCCCATCAATCGACCGGCCGTGTGGATATGACGGGGCAGCCCGCGGCAGGCCGGCCCCGGCCGACAGGGTCTTAATGAGGGGGACAGGGTCTTGATGTCAGAGCCCCACAAGACCCTTCACCCCCATCCGCCCGTCAGTAGTCAATATCCCTAATCAATGCAACATGGTCTTTAGATAATCAGGCTTTAGTGGAGGTGTGTTTTAACCTATTTAACGATGCCTGGTGGGCCGCGCTTAGCCACCGCTCTCTCACTGTGTGTGTGTGTGTGTGTGTGTGTGTGTGTGTGTGTGTGTGTGTGTGTGTGTGTGTGTGTGTGTGTGTGTGTGTGTGTGTGTGTGTGTGTGTGTGTGTGTGTACACACACACACACACACTGACGTAGAGGGACAGCAGTCGTTTCCGTTTGGGTGCGGGAGAAACCTGGACGATGTTGACATTGTTGTGGTTATGTAGCATTGTTGAAAGATTTGACCTCACAGACCAGTTTGTACCATGCTGAGCCACACACACACAAGAGTGCATGTATAAATTGAATAATTAGCAGGCTGTCCCTCTATCAGAAGGGAGGGAAATACCCCAAGGCGTTTACCTGTGCACGAGACACGCGTCTTTGACAGAACAAACAGAAGTAGCAGCACAACAGCGCTTCTGGTGAGCCGAGTAACACACACACACACGCGACCGCTAACTTGCACTACAAGTGCCCGGCATTTGTAGGTCACTCAGGGAGCTGACCACAGCGAACACACCAGCACCTGTAACCGGTACCTGGGCTGCCTCTGCCTCGCTGGCCTGGCGTTGTGTAACTAGAAGACCGGACGGAGTACACTACCTTTAATCATCAGGTACCCATAAAGACTTCCATAGTTCATCATCATCTTCATTATTCATAGGGTAACGTTTGTGATTATGTGGTCCATTCTGTCCATATGACAAGTGTTTTTCAGAACTGAAATCGTTTACATGAATTTTTAACTGACACTGTAGTTTAGGGTTTGAACCGGAGGCTCTGTGTCTGTGTGTGAGAGAGAGCTTGCATCTTTGTGTGTGTGTGTGTGTGTGTGTGTGTGTGTGTGTGTGTGTGTGTGTGTGTGTGTGTGTGTGTGTGTGTGTGTGTGTGTGTGTATCTCGTGGGAGTCGTCCCTCTGTAACACTGAAGTATTGTTTAATGCTGTTGCCTCGGCCAGGTCGCTGTTGAATCAGAGATCTTAACTTCCTTGAATCTCATCCTGATAAAGGTTAAATAAAAAAAGAGTTTGTCCCTATATGCTCCTCCTAATTTGTTGTGCTACGGTGGAAGGGGAAAGCAGCTTAGTGCCAACGGGTGAAGAGAGGTTAGGACGGGTGAGGAGAGGTAAGGGTGGGTGAGGAGACACCTAGGATAGGGTGAGGATGGGTGAGGAGAGGTTAGGGAGGGTGAGGAGAGGGGAGGGAGAGTTGATGAGAGGGGAGGGAGAGTGAGGAGACACCTAGGACAGGGTGAGGATGGGTGAGGAGAGGTTAGGGAGGGTGAGGAGAGGGGAGTGTGAGGAGACACCTAGGACAGGGAGAGGTTAGGGAGGGTGAGGAGAGGGGAGGGAGTGTGAGGAGAGGTTAGGGAGGGTGAGGAGACACCTAGGACGGGGAGAGGACGGGTGAGGAGAGGGGAGGGAGGGGGAGGAGACATCTAGTACAGGGGTAGGACCAGTGGGGAGAGAGAGAGGGTGAGGAGAGGTTAGGGAGGGGGAGGAGAGGGGAGAGCATTAGGAGAGGGTCTTCCCCCCCCCCCCCCCCCCCCAGAGGCCCAGGATGAAGTTTTCATGTGCATTTGCGTGCTTGCGTGTGCGTCGTAAGGGGCTGCATGCGTGCATGCATGGAGCACAGCAATCTGCATTATTAACGCCGCTCCAAAGGAGGAGGGGGAGAATCTAGCCAGGGTGGATGAGGGGGGGGGGGGAGGAGAAGTTAGGGGAGAAGCCACCCCAGAGGAAGAGGAGAATCTAGAGGTGGAAGTGATGAGGACCAGGACAAGTGAGCGGTGGATGAGGATGAGAAGTTCCCCCCCCCTTGCCCCTACACGACCCACCTAGACCTTCAAGCGAGCGACCCACCAGGGACAACCCTCAAAACTCTGTGGGTGAACCTCCCACCACACATGACATCGTGCCCGGGGCTGCAGACAGAACCCCCGTCTTTAAACATGGATGAGACGGCCGACCTCCCCACACGCAGACCTCTGTCGCAGAGCTGAGAGCGACTGCTTCGGTCTGTCTCAATAATTCAACACGCCGTGGCGATGGGGGGTGGGGGTGGGGGGATAAGGAGCCGACGCAGCGGCTGGGGGACGAGGGGGAGAGTTAAGAGGATACACACAAAGCGAGCAAGGGAAGATTAATCAACAAGAGTTTTAAGTAAAGGGGCGACTGGCGACGGTTTGGATTTGACGGGACGGCCGGCGCTATAATCGCACTGGTTCACACCCCTCCTGACAACTTTGTCCCACTTTGTCCCCCGACCCGCTCGCTGGGACGGCCTGGGACGGGCAGGGCCGGGTGGTGGCGTGTCTTATCCTCCTGTTAAAAGGACTTGAACGGTGTCCGGTCAGCCGTGTCTTATCTTCTAGTTCCAAACCGCCTCCGATAGCTCAGCCACCGGGCAGCAGCGGAGAGCCAGCGGCCCGTCTGCTGTCTTTACGTCTGGAACAACTTTTAAATTCTACAGGTCTCCCCTGGCTATTTGAACTATGTCCATGTCCATGCTAAAGTACGATATTGCTTCTACTGTTGTTTCTATATTTTGGCTGTCGCATGTTTTAAACTGGTCTGAAATGTTGAGATAGTAAACGGGGCTGATGGAAAGAAACGGCGAGAGAGAGACAAAAAGAGAGGGAGAGGGACAGACAGAGAGAGGGAGAGACAGACAAGTGTGTGTGGGGGAGAGGAAGAGACAGAAAGAGAGAAAGAGAGAGATGTAACTGTTCCTACTCTCCACCGAGCAGGCATCGCTGGCAGCAGACAAAGGGATCTGAGGGAGGGTGAGGAGCTACCGGGCTAGCAGCGGGCTACGGTTCTCCTCTTGAGGGAACCAGCGGATGACCGCCCGAGTTCTGAACGTCCGTCCCGTTAAACCACGACCCGACCCCCGGTCCTCTGATCCCAACAACGCGGTTCAAACTAACGCGCACGAGCCACGAAACAAAGTTCAGGTCGCGCGACGCCACAACACGCGATACACCGGGGCGAGAGGCGCCCGAGAGTGGGAACGCGCCCACTCTCCGGGACCGCACGAATTCGTGAGCTACGTTGTAACAAAGCCTGAATAAACGTGCGGTATCGTTCCTCCATGTTTAGCGGCCGCTGTAGTAGGCGTCTCACACCAACAGCTAGCGGCAACAACACCGCTCCCGTCCGGCGCATTGTCCCCCCCCCACCCCGGGCTGGAGGGAGGCGGTGAGTGGGACCCCCATCACTGGTTCCGTCTCAAAGTGCAGACCCAGGCCGCCCCTGCTCAGCACACGTGCGGGTCCCGTTGGAGCGGTGCAGCCGCAGTAGTTTGCCTTTTTTTTTTTTTTTAAACCGAGTCTTACTGGACATTAAAACATGAACCACAAAGAGGGTGAACTAAGCAGCTAGCTGCTCGGCTACACTCCATGCAGGAGAAGGAAGGATGCATTCAATAAAAAAACAGCGATAGAAAGTGTCGAATACCGCCGCGTTGCGTGGAGAAGGTGCACTTTAACGCTCTTTGGTAACTTATGGAGCGGAGGGAACATGCCTGGACCGACCCTTCCACCAGTTAGCAGGGAGCTACCTAGCCGACCATAGCGGGTCTGTTGTGACAGTGCGGAGGTTACTTACTTCTCTCTCGCTTGGCTGTCGGAGGGAACCACAGCTCCTTTCCCCTTGGCGTACATGTTGGAGTCTGTTCTGATACTTTATATTATCCCAGTCGACACCTGTCAAAGAAAGCGACCACAAAAACCTACTATCTCCATAGCTACCCAGTTAGTGTTGTCTCGCTCTCTCTCTCTCTCTCTCTCTCTCTCTCTCTCTCCCCCTCTCGCTCGCTTGCTCTCTCTTTCTCTCCC